>NC_040885.2:19937307-20204807 GCF_900634795.4 Betta splendens
GGGGGAAACAGGAGAGGGAGGAGAAAGAGTATAAACAGGAGAGAGAGAAGAAAGAGGAGAAACAGGAGAGAGAGGAGAAACAGGAAAAACAGGAAATGAGGAGAAACAGGAAAAACAAGAAAGAGAGGAGAAAGAGGAAAATCAGGGAAAAAATGGGAGGGAGAGAGAACAGGAGAATAAAAACAGAAGAGGATAAAGAGGTTAAAAAGACAGATAGAGGGACAGTAAACGGAGAAGAGAAGAAACGAGAGAAAACAGGGAGAGAGAGGAGAAACAGGAGAAACAGGAAAGGGAGAAGAAAGAGGAGAAACAGGAAATAGATGAGAAACAGGAAAAACAAGAAAGAGCAGAGAAAGAGGAGAAACAGGAAAGACAGGAGAGAGAGGAGAAACAGGAGAGGGGAGAAAGAGGAAAAACAAGAAAGAGAGGAGAAAGGAGAAACAGGAAAGAGAGGAGAAACAGGAAAAACAAGACAGGAGAAAGAGGAGAAACAGGGAAAAATGGGAGAGAGGAGAAACAGGAAAAACAAGAAAGAGAGGAGAAAGAGGATAAACAGGGAAAAAAGGGGAGAGAGGAGAAACAGGAAACACAAGAAAGAGAAGAGAAACAGGAAAAACAGGAGAGAAGAGAAACAGGAAAAAGAGGAAAGAGAGGAGAAACAGGAGAAACAGGAAAAACAGGAGAGAGAGGAGAGAGAGGAAAAGAGGAGAAACAGGAGAGAGAGAAGAAAGAGGAGAAACAGGAGAGAGAGGAGAAACAGGAAAAACAGGAGAGAGAGGAGAAACAGGAGAGGGAGAAGAAAGAGGAGAAACAGGAAAGAGAGGAGAAACAGGAAAAACAAGAAAGAGCGGAGAAAGAGGAGAAACAGGAGAGAGAGGAGAAAGAGGAAAAACAAGAAAGAGAGGAGAAAGGAGAAACAGGTAAGAGAGGAGAAACAGGAAAAACAACAGAGGAGAAAGAGGAGAAACAGGGAAATAAGGGGAGAGGGGGGAAAGAGGAAAAACAAGAAAGAGAGGAGAAAGAGGAGAAACGGGGAAAAAAAGGGGAGAGAGGAGAAACAGGAAAAACAAGAAAGAGAGGAGAAAAGAGGAGAAACAGGGAAAAAGGGAAGAGAGGAGAAACAGGAAACACAAGAAAGAGAGGAGAAACAGGAAAAACAGGAGAGAGAAGAGAAACAGGAAAAACAGGAGAGAGAGGAGAAACAGGAGAGAGAGAAGAAAGAGGAGAAACAGGAGAGAGAGGAGAAACAGGAGAGGGGGGAGAAACAGGAGAAACAGGAAAGAGAGGAAAAACAGGAAAAACAAGAAAGAGCAGAGAAAGAGGAGAAACAGGAAAAACAGGAGAGAGAGGAGAAACAGGAAAAACAAGAAAGAGAGGAGAAACAGGAAAAAAAGAAAGAGAGGAGAAAGGAGAAACAGGAAAGAGAGGAGAAACAGGAAAAACAAGAAAGAAGAAAGAGGAGAAACAGGGAAAAAAGGGGAGAGAAGAGAAAGAGGAAAAACAAGAAAGAGAGGAGAAAGAGGAGGAACAGGAAAAACAGGAGAGAGAGGAGAAACAGGAGAGAGAGGAGAAACAGGAAAAATGGGAGAGAGAGGAGAAACAGGAAAAACAGGAAAGAGAGGAGAAACAGGAGAGAGAGAAGAAAGAGGAGAAAACAGGGGAGGGAGGAGAAACGGGAAAAACAGGAAAGAGAGGAGAAGAAAAGAGGAAAAACAGGAGATAGAAGAGAAACAGGGAAAACAAGAAAGAGAGGAGAAACAGGAGAGAGAGAAGAAAGAGGAGAAACAGGGGAGGGAGGAGAAACGGGAGAAAACAGGAAAGAGAGGAGAAAGAGGAAAAACAGGAGATAGAAGAGAAACAGGGAAAACAAGAAAGAGAGGAGAAACAGGAGACACAGGGAAAAAGTGGAGAGAGGAGACCTTTGACCTTTAACAAGACGTTTACAGTAATTCACACATAAATATTTACAGGAAAACATCAATTTAAAAAATGTGATCAAAATAAGGAATCAAAAAACATTTTTCAAAATAATAAAAACAAAACATGATAACAATAATAATAACAAATAATCTATTGGTTTCTCACTCATTCAAATTTTGTCCAAATTTAAGGACAAGCAGGCCTTGGTTCACCGAACAACACACCCTTATATCCCCAATGAAAAACAAAACTATCTAAATCTGACACCATCTTATAATAGGCAAACTCAACTTTTAACCTTGAGGCCACCAGGCTTTTTAAACAAAAGACAGCCTCTGTTGTTTACCTTCACTGCTACCCAATAAAGGGATTTCCTCAGTGTTGTTGATAGTTCTGTTAGCTCAGGTGCCCGAAAGGACAACAATGCCCCCTCTCCCTCATCTCCTTCCCCTGTAGCAGCACTAACTCCCAATGGAGGAAAAGCTGGCCACTCCATCAGTTCGTCCTTCACCACAGATCTTCCTATGGCTTCTCTAAAAGGACCAGGCAGACTGGCCCTCACCTCCTCCATCAACTTCTGCAGAAACCTTGTTGATCTGAACCCTGTCTTCTGGCTCAGCATTGTGGCTGCGATCCAATTCCCATCTTCCATCAGCCCCTACAACTTTGTCACCCCGGCCATCTTCTGTACACTTACTGACAAAAGGCTCCTGCACTGGATTAGCGGGTTGAAAAACAGGGGCTCCTCTGCCACACATGCATTGAAAATTTCGCAGTCTCCCCTGTTCTAGATGTACCTGCGGTGCAGTTTCCCTGCTCCCTGTCACCCTGACTCCTACCAGCACTGACATTCTCCTCAGCAGACTGCTGCTGACCACGTACGTCTTCTCGCTCCCCATTGCGATCATTCTGCTCCTCCGACTGTCTGTCCCTCGCTCTGTGCGGACAGGACGTCCGCTTATGTCCCACATCCCAGCACTCAAAGCACTTCAGGCTCCCCGAGCTCATCGCCGAGCACAACGCCACTCTCCACCAGTTGGTGCACCATCCGCTCCTCCCTAATAAACGCCACCACCGCTCTGCTCATCCGTGATCCATACATTATGTTAGCAAAGCCAACCTGTTCTCCGATCGCCAGGAGGACTTGTTCCACCGTGTAAGTGGGATTAGCCGCAACACGAACACCGTGTTTAAGCGACAGGGGAGGCGAACCCTCCCCTGGGAGGGACGCCATGACCACCTGCAAACAGCCGACTACTGCTTACACCTGATCCTCAAACAAGTTAGAAACAAGTTTAATTACCTTGTCACCGAAGAAAGAAACATAGAAAAGTATCCAGAAATGTCCCAATCTCATTCACCAACTCCACACGCTCCCACACACTCCACACCTGTTCGAACACTCGCGCTCTCACCACGCTCCCAGCATCCACCGCAGAGGAGAGGAGAGGAGAGGAGAGGAGAGAGAGAGAGAAGAAAGAGGAGAAACAGGGAAGGGAGGAGAAACAGGAAAGAGAGGAGAAAGAGGAGAAACAGGAGAGAGGGGAGAAAGAGGAAAAACAAGAAAGAGAGGAGAAAGAGGAGAAACAGGAAAAACAAGAAAGAGAGGAGAAAGGAGAAACAGGAAAAACAAGAGAGGAGAAAGAGGAGAAACAGGAAAAAGGGGAGAGAGGAGAAAAAGGAGAGACAGGAGAAACAGGAGAAACAGGAGAGAGGAGAGAAACAAGAGAACCAAGAGAAACAGGAGAAAAAGGAGAAACAGCTAGAGAGAGAGCGAGGAGAAAAGAGGTGAGCGCCTGGTGCGAGGCCCAAAGGGCCAAAGTTTGTCTCCTTTTCACCTACAGTACCTCAACAGTTCTCCCACGACATTATAATAAATGATTAGTACTAGAAAATAACCTTATTACCATTAAGAGCATCCTCCTGAACCACCAGGACACAGACACCGGTTCCTACCGCTGCTTCTGAAGTTGCTCAGAACCAGAATTCACATGACCTGTATGAGGTGTTGTAGACGTGACAGAACAGAACAGAACAGCACAGATGTCTCACCGAGAGGAGAGGCGATGGCTCAGGTCAGAGTCCAGCTGTGGACGTGCTGGTTCTGACAGGTGCTCGAATGGTAAATGTCAAACGTTGGAAGGATTTTAAGGACCATAACACCCTTGAGCATGTTCTCTGATTATTTCCCCTCCGTGACGTGACGCGTCCAGCACAGCGCAGCCTAATCACTGATGAATGGCCTCCTGCTTGTTATTCATGCCTCTCCAATCACCTGCGCTCTCATTAAGCAGCCATTGTGCCGGGCCAGGTTCAGGAGGTGCTTTGATAATTGACAACGCTTCGGTCTAGATTAAACACTGAACAGAGAATTGAACCTGATTATCTTGTCCTCCTCACTGTTTGTCAGTCTGAGGGACCATTTACTTCTCCCTTTGTGTGTCACCTTTAAAATAACGAACTAATTAAGCATTTATGTATCTGAAGATGAACGTGAACATCACTCGCCCCACAGCAGAGCCGTCCTCAGGGACCGCGGTCCGGCGGCGTCGCATTCTGACCCGTGAAGAGACGAAGACATCGGGGACTGGAAACATGAAAAGACCCAGAAAGACCACTGTGTGAACCTGTGATGCATTTACTGGCAGTCTTTGACTTGTTTAAGCTAAAGTCTCCACATTTTCACATTTAGCTAAAATGTGTTTTTTTACATTTTGAGTTTACGATCATTTAAGCTCTGAAACATTTAATGTGAATAATAAATGTTCAACCTTTGTTTCAGTCCAGGACATTTCTAACTCCCACAACCACCAGCTGTATTCAATAAAAACGCCATGGGTCAGACTGGTTTCACCAGCTCAGCTCCCTGACTGGTTGGAACGTGTCCACCACAGACTGAAGCCTTCACCCACCAGCGGTCAAAGTGAGAGGACTGATCTGTTTTTAAAGCGAGAACATAATTCAAATGCAGGTTTATTCAGCATCTGGCTTCACGGGCGGAGCATCAGCTCTGGCCCTGACCGGGTTAGTTACTTGCTTCACCCACGGAGGAAGAAGCCAAAGCATTTTTAGAAAGGTTCATGCGCTTTTCACTCCCACACTGCAGCAGCACAACAACAGGCTCTGAATGTAAAAGCAGCTCCGGACTGAGACCTGCATCTGAAAATAAAGGTCATATTGTTGTGTCACTGTTTACTGGCAGTAGGAAGAGCTATCAACGCAACGCTAATAAAGCTTCCTGCATCGGTTCCTAATCGGTCCCCTGATTATCAGCGATGAGCATTTGGGCCAAATGAAGCTGTGTGTGTGTAAGTAGCCCAGAGTCCAAGTGACTTATTGAGAGCGTGAGTGCACGAGCAGCAGCAACATCAGAGCCTAATAATATCTTCAGATAGCGTTTAGCTGGCAGCAGGAAGGAGCCCTGAGATAACGTATCAGCAGCGCCGGGATGTTTGGTTAATGGCGTGAACCACTCAGCTCCAGAGCAAAACACATCTGCCAACAGAACCCGAAGTACAGCGGGAGCCATGGACGTGGAAAGATGCGAGGATGCGGAACAGACACTAATATAACGCTCCTATTTCACATAATGCACGGCACTGTGAGCTTATTGTCCTCTAGGAGGCAGGCTTAGAGGCGCATCGATGCTACTGTTAGCTGACTTCTGCTCACTGCTGTTACCACGTCTACCTCATCTAAACCAAGAGTATGAATCCTCCTAAAGGCTCTACCACAACCTACACGTCTGCTCACTGGGATCTGCTCCGAGTCCTTTGTGCCACGGCTCCAGACTGATGGAGGTTATCAGACCAGCTGATTCTCTGGACTAAGGCGCCAAGGGCTCTGGCAAAGCACAACCAACAACTCCTCACATTTGTAATCTGAATAGCTAACGCTAGCACAAGCTACTGGCTAATAGCTAGCAGTAGAGATTCTCATTAGGGACTTATTGACAGCATGTACAGCTCCGGCCAAAACCATTAGGCATAATACAGTGAAGGAGAGGTGAGGTGGCTCCGAGCCAGGCTGCTGTACTGGTAACCATTATAGCCCCTGCCCCTCAACATGTCCTCCTCAGCCTCGTTTTCACTTCTATTTATAGGCTGCTGCTTTTAACTGTAGCTCTGTCTTATTGGTTGTAGGTGGCCGTTATCAACATCTGTGTACAGAATATTAGCATTTTTCCTGATTCTTGATCGAATACGGCGCTTAATTAGTTCAAAGCTCAACCTCTACGCTCTAATGACAGCACCGAGGCACAGTCCCATGGTTTACATTCATACATACATACATATATTGCTTGTACCTTTTGGAGGTTTAGCGATGACTGACATGTTCTGGAATCTGAACTGGAAAGTCTAAAAGTTAATTTTAACTTTCCCCCATTCATGTATAAAGGGAGCCGGCAGCACAGCCAAGGCCCCTTAAAACACACGTTCCCAACTTGTTGATGCTTAGAGAGAATTTGCCTGTAATTCATTTGGCAGCCATATTGCCCCATGCCAGCTACCCAGTGCTCCCCTGTTCACAAATCTGAAATTCAAATTGGATTCTTCTGCACAAACACAGCTGGTTTCTATTTTGACAGAATCACCTATGTGTCAGGCATCAGCACCTCTGAGGTGCATGTCTTTACTGACGACATCATCACACAACTCGGTCTAATAGAAGTGGTTTAAGCTTGACATATCAGACAAAGACGTCAGACCCTGACCGGAGACACAAGGTTTCTGCACCTACGACTAAGAAGCTCAGAGCCTCCTTTTACGAGCTACATGTCAACACGCTGTATCCAAAACACTGGCGTCACGCATGAGCTCAGCATCTGCTCACGTTCCTGAGTTTGGGATCATCTTCCTGTGTTTTATTTGTCTCCCACAAAATGTGTTTGCGCGGGCGTCCGTGCGTATCGGCTACAGGACCCTGGTGCTAGAAAGGGGAATACTAGTCTTCACCCAGAGAGCTTAGCAGCAGCTGCTCTACATTAGAGACAAACCAGATCTTCTAATTGATAATCCCAGAATCCCTGGTGTGCCCTAATTGGTGTACCTGTGCCCTGATTGGTTATCTGATTATAACTGATTAGCTGGTTCAGCTGCCCAGGACAAAAAGACAATGAGTACATTTTCAATCAGTCATCAGGGACACGGAGCCTTGTCGGCTTCAGGCTGCTGTTCAACCCCTTCTTGGGGTTCTTCTGAGACACAATGTTAATAGATACAATGAGTTGATGTGGCAGTACAGTAGCTTAACCATCATCATAGTGACGTGTCTCGGCTGCAGGAAACGAGAAGTCGAGAAGGTTCAATGAGGGACAGACATGTGATGAGCAGGTGACACATTCTGACAGTTTCGCCAACTCAGACACATGATCAACTAACACCTGTCATAAAACAGATAAAAGCCATAATCTTTGCTAGGTGTGAAAACGAGAGCTATTGATTGAAGAGCATCAACAGGAAAGTACGGGAAATCGAAATTGGAAAGATTACCAAAGACTATAGATAGATAGATGCATTAGCATTAAATATGCATATGGGTGCACGCGTCGCTGAGCCATGTTTATGTCAGAACCAAATGATCTACATGTTGAATCCTCCATCACAGGGCAGGAGGCTCAGGGCCAAAGAGGAAGCAGAGACAGCTGGTTCAACTGTGTCTGTCTCAACTCATCTTTTGGTTTCTCTCATTTACATATCAGACAGCTGAGCAGTCATGAAATTACATTCTGATCAGGACCAACACCCAATGAGGTGGCTCTTACTCTATTCTCCACACTGGGATCACTTTGGAGTTTTGGAGTTCCAAAACTGCTGCTGCTGCTATGCACCGAGAGATGAAACACTGCACTGCTGAGCATCAGACGGCATCAGCACATACACACCATGGTTATAAGTATAAGTAACGTTAACCTACACTGAGCAAGTAAAGACACAAGGTCATGGCTGTGGAAAATGAGGAATCAAATGCCAGTTGAGCTACTTATCTTTTGCACCCATGACAAATAAAAAACAGTTCCAGTCAATACTATAGATCAAACAGTCCCTGAGACCAGTGCGTCGGCCACATTATCCCACACACTTTCTAAAGGAGACACTGTCTGACGCCTGTTACAACTAATATGAAATGTATTTTATGCACAAACAAAACCATTCACTGGTTCAGTGGTTGCTACTGGAGATGAAGAAACAAACCTGGTGCGTGTTTAAAGCCATTTCGTGTGTGTTAAGTTGCTTTGCCTCCAGGTGTGTCCAGATGTGTGGCTATACCAGCCGTAGTCACAGCTACTAGTAAAAGCCGGGCGACATCGGACGCGTGGAAGGAAGACGTAAAGTTGTAACTGCATGAAGAGTGAACGCGCAGCTGCACTCGCTCACCGCTAAACCACAGCTCTGCTCAGTCACACAGCTAATTACACGGAATAAGCAACAAATTCAAGTGTCACTTCCAATTTTCTCCCTCTCTCCATGGCGCTGCAGGACTTTATCAGAAGTGTTTGTAGGCCATGAAAGCGTGTGGTGTGTCCGTTTGACTAGAGTTTGACCCTGACACAAGTTGCAGCCGACGAGCGTTATCTTCCCTCAAGGCTCCGTCTCACTCAGAAAACACTGATCGGAACGTTTGAGTTAACCTTAAGTCAACTCTTCTAGTCATTTAAAAATACTGTACATGACTCCACTTCAGAAGGAGAGAAGAGGTCGGAGCCTGGGGGTCGCTGCATTATTACTGTGGCCATAAAACAAGTTCAATAGTAACCGTTTGAGTCAAGCGCCTTAAAAGTCCACTTGAAATCTGCAAAATGCAGATCATGGATTTTCTTGCAGCTTTAATTTAAGGATGGTCTCCTTTTAACTAAATGTAAAAATGAGAAAGTCTATGTCTTGTCTTGCTGGCATTGTTGATAGAAAGCCACACATTTTACCAGTGGAGCTAATATGAAGATGGAGCGGATGGAGGCTCCACCCTGAGCAGCGGCACCACGGGGCTTTAGGTGGCGATGGAGCTGTAATCCGCTTTGCATGATGAGGATACCAGAGCTGAGGAGCGCTCGCCACCTGTGGGACCTGGAGGACCCAGAGCCGCTTCCAGCTGCTTCACCGTGTTTGTTCCCCCTCTGAGCAGCCATGCTCCTTCATACACTCTATCTCCATCCTCCTCGCTCCTAATTTCCATGTTTTGCCTTTGTGTCCTTCTCTTCTGCCAGTTGTCCTCATTCACCTCTATCTCATCTGTACATCTGCTGCTTGTGGTTTCTCCCCACGACCACGAGGCTCATTAATAAGGGATGTTCACAGACCAGGCTCAGACTAGACGGACCTGCAGCCACTTACTGCAGGTTCTAACATGAAAAGGTCCCGTTCTCTGGAGACTGTCTGGTGTCTGTGTTCCTAGAAAACACAGCAGGTAGTGAAGTAATGGCTGTAACTGGTTTAGACACCACAGCATCAAGAGACTCTTATAAAACCCTGAGTGTTCACATGCTCCTCACAGTCAAAGAGGCTTCGAGGGCTAATGCTCTGACCTGGTCAAACGCACGATGAATAAAAACACTTTTTAAATTAAAGAGTGTCTGATTAAACTTAACTTACCAGTAATGTGCTGAAATTGAGTGCTTTTAAGTGCCTACGGGGACAGAAAAGCCTTCTGGCACAGTTTAGCAAAAGTAAATAAGTGGCTTTAGTGGAGCTGTGTGGAGGAGGCGGGAGCTGGGCCGGGGGAGTCATAAACCTGGAAGTGAGCCTAACGCAGGCTGGCAGGTATCGAGGGTGAAATTTCACAGGATTTCTGCAAGCAAATTAATATTTCATGTGTGTGTGTGTGTGTGTGTGTGTGTGTGTGTGTGTGTGTGTGTGTTTGTGTGTGTGTGTGTGTCTGTGTGTGTGTTTGTGTGTGTGTGTATGCATGTTCATAAAGCTTAAACATTCAGCTCTTTACTTACTACGAGCTCTCGACCTTCTGGATCCATGTGATCGTGTTCATGACAAGTTCTAACACTACAGCGTCGTCCTGTGTGACATGTGTTGTAGAAGAAAGGCCTTCGGGTGACGGGTAATGGCTTTATTGCAGGCTGAGCCCATAAATAAATAAAGCCCACCTCCTCCCATTAGCATCCAGCTACTGCGTTTCTCACCTTCACATATGTGGCTCTGAGGAATTGGAGGAGGATGGTAGTCACACTGTCCTGAAACCCCTCGTGGTTCCTCAAATAGTCATCTGAAAATTACCCGAGGCTCATTTACATTTCAGGCATCTTAAGGGTGAACAGGTAAGAAGAATTGAATGTCTTGCTGCAGAGCAATGAGACATGAAAATGAGTGGTTGCTCATTGGTGAAGTCACGTTCTCTATGCAGCAGATCCTGCACATTTACTAAAAGATTCAAGACTCAAAAGACTTTATTAATCCCAGAGGGAAATTATTTTGCACACTTTAATCGCTGTCACAGTTGGAGGTTCACACAAGAAGGACGGGAGGTTAAAAATAAGAATGCTAACACATCTACGCACACTCACATCTAATTACCAGCTAAAGTTTTGTCATACATCAGATCAACCCTTCCAGACAGAGCAGGAGTTGTACAGGCTGATGGCACCGGTAGGAAGGTTCTCCGGTGGCGTTCTGTGGAGCACCTAATACGGATCAGCCTCTGGCTGAAGGTGCTCCTCTGTCCAGCCACACACTGTAGGGGTGGAGGTGTTGTCTATAGAGAGGAGTTGGACCAGCATCCTCCTCTCAGCTACAGCATGTAGGGGGTCCAGCTCCACCCCCAGAACAGAACCAGTCCTCCTGATCACTTTGTCCAGTCTGTTACTGTCTGCTACATTCATGCTGCTGCCCCACAGACTAAAACACTGGACCCACAGACTCAGAACATCCTCAGCATGGAGCTGCAGACGTTAAAGGGCCTGTGTCACGGAACGGCAGATGAAAGGACCCACATGCACAGCACGGAGACCACAGGAAGAACGTAGGGTTAAACGGTTTATTCAGAATCACAGACAGTCCAGGTCATGCACAGTCAATCAAGGGGCTTCGGTATCGGTGGGGCAGGCGGGTTCGGATCCAGGGGCAGGCAGAGATTCAGTAACCGAAGATAGCAGTTTTACAGTACCGTGAGGGAGCAGGGCGTCTCGTAGTCGGGCGGTCAGGTTCGTATTTCTAGAGCTGTCCAAGCAAAAGTACCGATCAGGGAGCAGGCGAGAATCAGGAGTCAGAAAACGGAGCAGGATCAAAACACATGAACAGGATAACTAAACGCTGGAAAGGGTAGTCTGGCATACATACGACGATCTGGCGGGGAACTGAGGAAACAGGTGGTGGTTAAATACAAGAAGTGATTACTTGATACGGAGCAGGTGTGACTAATGGGGACCGGAAGTAAAGCTGGAACCGAAAACAGAAACCGGGAGACTACCAAAATAAAGACAGGAAGTGGAAACTGGAACCCAAAACATGATGATATGACAGAAAAACAAGGTGCCTTCAAAATAAACCTGATAACAGAGCCAGAACCTGACAGTACCCCTCCCTCTAGGGCGTCTTCCACGGCGCCCACGGAAGGCCCCCCCCCCCTCCAAACCAGGGCGGGCGGAGGGTGGTCACAGGAGGAGGGACCGAATCCCCCCCCTCAAGGCAGACAAGCAGGGTGGGTGGAGGGAGGACTGGAGGAGGGTCAAATCAGGAGTTCATAAAACCGGAAGTAGGAAGCTCAGAGTTCATCCCCAACGGTCCCATGGGGCCCAGAAAACCCCCCCCTCTTTTGGAGGGTGGCAGCAGGGGAGTCCCAGGATCGTGGTGGGCGACGGCGGCAGAGGCCTCGCCATCGTCGTGGCAGGAGGGGGCGTTCCCCAGGCGAGCGGCCAGGCGAACGGCGGAGCCGAGGCGGACGGCGCCGCAGGAGGCAGCGCCACCCAAACGGCCGGAAGCGCTGAGGGCGAGGCCACCAGTCCAGCTGCCGAAGCGAGAACAGACGTTGCAACGCGGTCAGCGCCGGGCCGCCAGGAACCGATGCAGGTGCGGCCGAGCCGCCAGGGACCGATGCAGGTACGGCCAGAACTATGACGGGCGCGACCCCCTCCTGGAGGTCCGCCGGGACTGCGACGGGCGCGACCCCTCCTGGAGGTCCGCCGGGACTGCGACGGGCGCGGCCCCCTCCTGGAGGTCCGCCGGGACTGCGACGGGCGCGACCCCCTCCTGGAGGTCCGCCGGGGCTGCGACGGGCGCGACCCCCTCCTGGAGGTCCGCCGGGGCTGCGACGGGCGCGACCCCCTCCTGGAGGTCCGCCGGGACTGCATCGGGCGCGACCCCCTCCTGGAGGTGCGCGGGGACTGCAGCTGGCGCGACCTCCTCCTGGAGGTGCGCGGGGACTGCAGCTGGCGCGACCTCCTCCTGGAGGTGCGCGGGGACTGCAGCTGGAGCGACCTCCTCCTGGAGGTGCGCGGGGACTGCAGCTGGCGCGACCTCCTCCTGGAGGTGCGCGGGGACTGCAGCTGGCGCGACCTCCTCCTGGAGGTCCGCCGGGACTGCCACCCCGAGACTGACAGGGACAGGAACGGCATCTACTTGGCCGACAGGGACAGGAACGGCATCTACTTGGCCGACAGGGACAGGAACGGCATCTACTTGGCCGACAGGGACAGGAACGGCATCTACTTGGCCGACAGGGACAGGAACGGCATCTACTTGGCCGACCGGGACAGGAACGGCATCTACTTGGCCGACCGGGACAGGAACGGCATCTACTTGGCCGACCGGGACAGGAACTGGAACGGCCTCGACATGGCCGACAGGGACAGGAACTGGAACGGCCTCGACATGGCCGACAGTGACAGGAACTGGAACGGCCTCAACATGGCCGACAGGGACAGGAACGGGGACTGGAACGGCCGCAACATGGCCGACAGAGACAAGAACGGCTTCAACATGGCCGACAGGGACAAGAACGGCCTCGACATGGCCGACAGG
The DNA here is from genome assembly GCF_900634795.4 of Betta splendens. NCBI lineage: Eukaryota > Metazoa > Chordata > Actinopteri > Anabantiformes > Osphronemidae > Betta > Betta splendens. The sequence goes on from NC_040885.2 coordinate 19,950,192, forward strand.
GACAGGAACTGGAACGGCCTCAACATGGCCGACAGGGACAGGAACTGGAACGGCCGCAACATGGCCGACAGGAACAGCCGCAACATGGCCGACAGGAACGGCCGCAACATGGCCGACAGGAACTGGGACGGCGTCCCCTCCGGAGCCGGCATGACTGCTTACAGCTGCCGAGCTCGACGGAGGAGACGTCGGGCCTGATCGGGTGTGCACAGCACCCGTTCGACAGGTGGAGTCCTCTGGCTGGGATAAGACCTGCGCGTGACTGGACCGAACTGGGACAGGAGCGTGACTGGACTGAACTGGGACAGAGCTCGACTGAACTGGGACAGAGCTCGACTGCACTGGGCTCGACTGCACTGGGCTCGACTGCACTGGGCTCGACTGCACTGGGCTCGACTGGACTGGGCTCGACTGGACTGGAACCTGGACTGGGCTCGACTGGGCTGGAACCTGGACTGGGCTCGACTGGACGGGAACCTGGACTGGGCTCGACTGGACGGGAACCTGGACTGGGCTCGACTGAACTGGAACCGGGACTGGGCTCGACTGGGCTGAGACCTGTACTGGGCTCGACTGGGCTGAGACCTGTACTGGGCTCGACTGGACTGAAACCTGGACTGGGCTCGACTGGGCTGAAACCTGGACTGGGCTCGACTGGGCTGAAACCTGGACTGGGCTCGACTGGACTGGGCTCGACTGGACTGGAGACTGAACAGGGCTCGGCTGGACTGGAGACTGAACAGGGCTCGGCTGGACTGGAGACTGAACAGGGCTCGGCTGGACTGGAGACTGAACAGCTCGCGGCTGGACTGGAGACTGAACGGAACACGGCTGAGCTGGAGACCACGGAGATAGGGGGCCGCACGAGTGCAGGAAATCCTCCCAGCGGAGCAAACGTGGGGCTGGGCAGGCTGGTGCAATCGTGACGGTCCGACGGGGCTGGGGGGAGGAAACCGAAACCATCGGCGGTGCGACCGGCGCTGGCGTGGTGCGGAGCGCGTCGCTTAGCTCATCGAACCTCGCGCACAGCCGCTCATAGAGGCGACGAACACCGGGGCGCTCTAACGCGCTGTCATCGTCCTCCAGCGTCAATATCGCCACGGGAGCAGGGTGTCTCGTAGTCGGGCGGTCAGGTTCGTATTTCCAGAGCTGTCCAAGCAAAAGTACCGATCAGGGAGCAGGCGAGAATCAGGAGTCAGAAAACGGAGCAGGATCAAAACACATGAACAGGATAACTAAACGCTGGAAAGGGTAGTCTGGCATACATACGACGATCTGGCGGGGAACTGAGGAAACAGGTGGTGGTTAAATACAAGAAGTGATTACTTGATACGGAGCAGGTGTGACTAATGGGGACCGGAAGTAAAGCTGGAACCGAAAACAGAAACCGGGAGACTACCAAAATAAAGACAGGAAGTGGAAACTGGAACCCAAAACATGATGATATGACAGAAAAACAAGGTGCCTTCAAAATAAACCTGATAACAGAGCCAGAACCTGACAGCCTGAGCCTCCTCAGGAAGTACATCCTGCTCTGAGCCTTCTGGTTCACAGATGAGAAGTTCTTTTTCCAGTCCAGTTTATTGTCCAAGTACACTCCCAGGTATTTGTACTTGCTCACCACCTCCACCTCTACATTTTTAATAGTAAAAGCGGTGACAACAGGCGCAAACAGGGTTCAGGCCATCACAGACATTTAAATCGTCTGACACCACAAGATTCCACAATCAGGGGACCAACATAACAAGCAACAGATAATTCTACTGGCTCTGACATTTCCCAGAATTTTCAATGGCACCACAGGAGTTGAATCTGGTTTTCACACCTCCAGCTTGAACAGACAGAACCACAACAGCTGTGAATGAATGGTGTGATGTTTGGTTGGGGACCGTGACAAACAGGAGGCTGATTCATCCACAGGGCTTACAGTAACTAGATCACTTACAGTATGATGTCACAGCTGCAGAAGCTACAGCTCTTTCGTCCTGGATGTTTTCAATAAGAAGAACTTGTTCCGGTGTGGTTTGTTTGGAAGCATTCTTTCCTGCTTCCTGTTACTATTCAGAGCAGAAATCTATAGAGCAAATCCCTCCTGCTGTCATTCACATTCCTAACATTAAAGCTGCTAACCCAATCTCAGCCTCACGTCATCCTCTTCCTAACCCAACCCCACGTCATCCAGGTGACTCTAACCCAACCTCAGCCTCACGTCATCCTCTTCCTAACCCAACCCCACGTCATCCAGGTGACTCTAACCCAACCTCAGCCCCACGCCATCCAAGTGACCCTAACCCAACCTCAGCCTCACGTCATCCTCTTCCTAACCCAACCCCACGTCATCCAGGTGACTCTAACCCAACCTCAGCCCCACGCCATCCAAGTGACCCTAACCCAACCTCAGCCTCACGTCATCCTCTTCCTAACCCAACCCCAAATATCCAGGTGACTCTAACCCAACCTGACAATCAGCCACTGAGGGACCATACTCTAAGGGCAACTCCGGTTCACTCTAACTGATCCGTTACCATCAGCTGCATTGTTTCCAATCATGTTAACATGAAAGTCTTGAACAGCCATTTGTGTTGCCACCAGCGTCGTCATAAGGAAGCTGCGTTCACTGAGCACACGCTTGACATTATATAAGACAAGACCGAAAAAGGCTGAAGCAAATCCAAGGAGCTTTCCTACAACGTGGCTCTGCTTTGCCAGATGAAGCTCAGGTCACAGCACTAAACACAACACTTCACAAACATGGAGTTAAACCCTCTGATCACAGCTTTGTTTGGGCTCAACCCTGGTCACTGGCGCCAGGTGTGGACAGACTTGAAGAAACTGGTCACATACAACCTTCCTACTCACTTTGAGTTTGTACTGAATTGATCTTTATGGACCTACAGAGGACACAGAACGTTGAGAGCTTGTTTTTCCTGGACATTTCTGATTATGTGCAGACGTAAATGGGCTGGAGGCAGATGGTGGAGCTTTACTGCTTCACTATTTTTGGCTCCGGCTGCTTTACATACAGCACAGGCCTGAGTCTGTCTAACACAGATGACAAGTCTGAAAATAACAGACAATCTTCACTGAGTCCACCTACAGTACTTTGCTGTGTACTCTCCCTCCGTCTGTCTTCATTCACCACACAGTACTTCAGTAGCATGTCCACCTGACTTCTCTGCTGTCAACACTAGAATAAGTGCCGGAGCACGAAAACCCTGATTTCAGCTGAAGATAAGAGAAACGGACACTATGGATTTAACCCACATGCATCATCCAGAGCAGCTGATTCATAAATTCAAGCAGGAAGAGACTAGTTGGTCCACAACTTAATTAAGTACATTTAAGATGCAAAGATCATCATCAGGTTAGCGTCACCACATCAAGCTTTAAAAGGGCCCTGGGGAAACACACGGACAGCACACCTAAACATCTGTAATGCCATCTCCATGCAGGCGATGGGCAGAGGGTGAGCTTCAAAGGAAGCTGCCTGTATATTATCCTGCCACAGAGTGAAAGGCCAAAAGTTCAGCTTTTTGTGGACAGCCAACCCACTTCCTGCTGCAAGCCATGGTGATTAGCTCCTCAGGCTCATTACTCATGCATATTTAAATGGGAACATATGCTGCTCCTGTTTTATTTGCATTCGTAAGCCTCAGCAGGGAAGATGATACATTAGCATACTTGCAGCAGCCCACCAGTGATGGGAATGAGTTGTGTAACCAACAACAACAGTGGCCATTGTCTTTTTCACAGCCTCCTTTTTTCTCCTATCCCTCGATGCCTCCCATCTGCCCACGGCCTTTACTTAGGGTGAGTTCAGATTTTTGTTTAACAGGAACAAATGGAAATGTGTGGTAGCCTCTGCAGAAATAATGGAATGGACTAGTCGTGTGCCGGTTATCGTACAGATATCACATACTGCGAGTAATAAAACGGTGGAAGAAATGAATAAAACGAGGGGTCAGTGCTTTTTTCTCTATTAACGTAACACTGCTCACATCGTTGTGCCCTTGTGCTCTCATGTCACTGTGTGATGCCTTCAAGACCAATAACAAGCCCAACAACAAAATGCAGTTATGTGCACAAATTCATGAATGCTACAAAGTATTTTAGTTGTGTCAACTCCCTTATAACACAGCATTATGCTAAAAATGCATCAATCTCCATCTGTTTGTTCCAAGTCGCTACAAACCATTTGCTGTACCAGCTCACATTCAACACATCAGCTAATCTGAATGAGCATCTTTCACCTTTAGTTCTTCTCTTCTTAGGGGAAATGAAGTATTTGTAGAAATGAACAGATGGATGATCATCCCTTCACAACTTTGACAACAGACAACAGTTTACTATTTAGGATGGCGTGCGTCTTTCAGCTGTTCCTCCATATTGTGCAGACATTAATCAGTATCGCAGTTTGTGCTGGAAGCATCGACTGGATCAGCAGGTTATTATGGAATGGGCCTTCTCTACTTGTGTGTGCTTCCCTCTGGTTTGTCGTGTTAGAACTGGAGCGGCTACGAGGTCTGACTGCGTCACAGCCTGTTGCAGTCACATTCCACCTGACGTCACAGCATCGCTCTCACAGACCTGTCTCACATGACTTTTACCACCACACAGCCAGGGTGCTGATTCAGAAAAGCCATATTATCCCCAGGAAACCGTGGCCGGCATACTTTAAAAACTACCTTCTCTGGACATAATTAGTGTGAATCAACAGCTCCTGAGAGGCGAAGTGGAAGTAGAGTTTGTGCCTGTTTCAGGCCAGCAGACGGTTGTGTTGAAGTATTTCCCACATTTCATGGCTCGCTCTCTTCCCACTCCTTCATTCTTCATTTCTGAATCCTCGCTCTGCAGCAGCTCCGTTAGTCTCTTTCATTGTGTCTCTCTCCTTGTATCAGCTCTTTGCCAGCCTCTCCACCACCCCTCACTTTCTCACTCCATCTCCACCTCCCGGCTGCTCCGTCTCCCTTCATTTGTGTGCTTCCTTCCCTCACACCCCTCGCTTTCATCCACTCTCCAATTAGCTGCAGTTTCTAGATCTGGGATTGCAGTTCGGCGCAGCAGTGGAAACAGACAGTGCAGATGGCCCACAACTTTGCCTCCTTTGATTCTGATTGATGCCGAGTGCTGTGGGGTCAAAGTCATCGCCCACCACTTGTGATGTGGTGCTTCAGCCAAAACACCGAGGCAGAAACCTTGAAACTGGAAGCAACTTTCTCAACAACAGCAGACGTTAAATGGAGTAAATGCTGTGGAATCACATTTTTGAACTGCTCTTGATCCATCCATGATCGTCCGTAGCTTTAGTGTACTTTTTTGTTCTGTTCTGTTAGTTTCTACTTAAGGCTTCTAGTCATGTGATTCTCAGTTAGTCTGTGTATTTTAGCTCCATGTCTCCACTGCCAGTCACCAGATTCTCAGACCACATCCCTGTGTCAACTCTCCAGGGCTCATCACCAGTAAGTCCTGTGAGTGCATGGACTCTAGCTCCTGCTTTTGAGCTTGTCTTCCCTGTTCCTCTCGGTTCTGTTGTTTGGATGTTTGCCTGTGTATTTGACCCTCGCTGGAGACTGACTACCGTTTGCCTGCTCCCTGTCTGCATGATTGCTATTGTCCCAACCTGTTCCCGACCTGTGCCTGTCCGACCACCGAGAAAGCATTAATCGGAACCCGTTCCATAGCGACGCAAACGTTCCCTGCAAAGCCCTGAAGGTTGACCCAGCGAACATGCTGCAGAGGCTGCTCTCTGGCTCAGGCTCCACGGGCCTGGATGCACCAGGCAACGTCCAGGGACCAGCTCTCTACTGAAGGGATCCACTTCACTGCACGCATCAGGTTGTAGAGGGTAAAAGACAGTTCAGCACAGTGATTGCTTCAAAATGTTCTTCCATTCCATTTTACATCAGAAAACACAACAGCCCTCAGCTGTTTGGAAAATGACTCACTTGCTTCATTTAGTTGCCGACGTCAACATGAACAATGACAGTCCCAGACTACAGACGCTGCGCAGGTCGTTCATTTCTAAGAAAAGTCAGCCAGCGGGTTCGTACCTTCATGAATGAAGCATCAGCATCAGTACAAAAAACATGCAGCGACAAGATGTGTGCTTGTTTTAACGGATCCCTACTGTTATTGCATTCTCCAAATGCGTTAATCAAGGTCATGTCACCTGCTCAAAGTTTGAAGATCACTGGTCGAACTTGAACGTAATAGTGTAATAATGTCAGACCAGCAGTCAGTACATGCAGTCAACATGAAACAGGCCACACACACACAAAAACGCACACACACACACACACACACACACACGCACAAACACACACGCACGCACGCGCACACACACACACACACACACACACACACACACACACACACACACACACACACACACACACACACACACACACACACACACACACACACACACACACGTGATGAGGAGATGGATGAGCTTCACTTGAACTTGTCCGACTCTAAAAGCCGTCAGGATCAAGACGTGGTCATACTTGTAACATCCACTCATTCAGCCTCATCCACCTGGACCGTCAGTGTGTCTGCTGCTGTGTTTCCTCCTGTATCTCGGTCGGCCTCTCGTCGCTCTGGGGGCCTGAAAAGCACCAGACTCTCCCTCCCTTCCTGTTACTTTCCCTCTCCCTGGTTATTTTTACATTTCATTGGTAACCAGACCTCTCTGCCCTAATATGTGTGCTGGCCTGTGTCCTAGCTTTAGCAACAGCAGACAGCTTAGTATTATTAGAACATGAGTTTACAATACACAGTGCAAGGCATGAAGGCAAACCTCCATGAGCGGATCAGGGAGGTGGCAGCACCTCACGTTACCGTCCACCCGACTGAAGCTACGGAACCATATGTAAACCTGAGCTAAGCTCTGAATAAAGGAAGCAACACTTCATCAGAGAGTGAAAAAGGCAGAATGTGTTGAGACTACAGTCAAACTGGGAGCAGCTGGAGATAAAGAGCAGAAAATAAGGACCAGACCATATCTGAGATGTTATGGAAGCTACAAGGCCAAAAGCTAACGAAGGGTCTCTTTGCCCTGACATCTCCCAAAACATTCCATAATGCGTCTGTATTTATAATTGGCGGAGCAGTTTGTACTTGGAGAGACAACACTTTCACTGTGTCCTCTGCAGGTGGTTGCAGCAGGTTTAGGCGTAAACGAACAACACAAAACCAGCTTTGTGTCGCTGCTGTAAACTGGATGAATGGGAGCAGTGGGCTCACGCTTCATGTGAACGGAGGGATGTTTTACTCCTACAGCCAATGTTTGCTATTTACTGTAATGTCAGTGCTGCTCCCACAATAAACCGCGCTTGTTGCTGAAGGTGTAACGGCACAAGGCGGCTTCACAGCCTTTGCTATTTCACTGACTATCAATAGGGGATCAGTGAGGGCCTGGTTGTCAGGACAGGGTTACACACGTGGCCTGCTGGAAATGTGCGACCGTGTGGCGGTGTCCCAGACCACCCAGAGAGTGCAGTGGAGCTAGTCCTGGTGGCACCGGGTGTCATCTTCGGCATCCTGTGTTTCTCTGGGCACAGGCCTGGTAACAGAGACCTCCTAAAACCAAACACAGCACATGCAGTAGCACTGCAGCACAGAGAGGCGCTAATAGTCATGCTAATCTCTAAGCCGCTGCCTCCATCTCTCCATCTTTTGTGTTGTCGCCTCCCCACATTTCCACACTGCCAGCCGTTCCTCCTCCGCTCCCTGCAGTTGTTCCATCTCTCCTCCTCTTTGGATTCCTGCCCTCCTCCGTTCTTCACCACTTGCAGCCGTGTCCTTTGGGTGTTTTCTCCTTGGCTCTCTCATTCTCATCCTCCCTCTTTTCCCGTTTTCTCCTCTTCTCTAATCTCCTTATAGACGAGCACCCCTCGGAGGGCTCTCTGAACCACAGTGTCAGCTCTTCAGGACAGACACTGTGTGCCTGCATAAAGCAGACAGCTGGGCTCCACTCTTAATTGTGCGTACAGCATATACAAACCACTTACTGACCTCACTGACGTAGTGTGGAGAGAAGAACACAGAGATGATGGCAGCAGGAGAGAATCATGAACAGATGGATCAGGGAACAAACACGAGAGGAAGCAAACACATATTAATGACAAGTGATCAGTCTGAAAGGAACAGAGGGGGCTCAATTGTAATGCATACTAACAATAACGACGCCCACATGAACATGGTCAATCAACAACAACTGACAATTCAGGACTCCAGGTTCCTCAGGGACCATCTGTCTTCACAGTGGCCTTCAAGATCAGGCTACAGTTCTCTGTTCCTCCAGCAACCACCAAAACTCTTTTATTTACACCATAGCAGACACTTCACAAGAGGCTTCAGCAAATCAATACCAAACAATATCCTTTTTTACCTCTCACTATGGGTGTCACAGACTAAAACTCAGTCCACAGAACCACGGCACCTGACCCACTGCAAAGCTGAGGCTGAAGACGACGTGGCACCAACGTCCAGGTCCAGTACAGAGCATGGATCACAGAAAGTTAACAGGACAATTATTCACACATAATGAAGGAACTTACTTGGGGTGCAGCGTCCTGACCTCGGCCCCCAGGGGCCTCACGATGCGACTAAGGATTCCTGAGGGGCGACGAAAAGCCAAGTTGTAGTCTACTTCTTATTGAAAGCACTTAACAAGTCCAGCACTGAGTGGGCGTGGTCAATTTATAGCTTGTACATTCATCATTTGTAACAACTGCACGTGTGGATGCCGCGTATAAACGTTCCCTGTAGAAACAAACCCGAAGTGAGACATTTGTGATAAGATCAGCACATCACTAATCCGCTACAGTGGCAACGCCGCAGCCCATCAGACTATGAATGATTTATTTATGAATAAACCATACGTCCCTCTCACTGTCGCCTCGGCAGCATTAGCATTGAAATACCTGAGTCAGCATAGAAATGTCAGTGCCCCCCGCAGGCATAATAAACAGGCACAAGACTGTTGTGACATTTGTAGCAAGCTTTAATCCACAGCTCCCAACAATACAAACACTGTCACTGCATAAGTTTGGGTCCTTAGGCTTCTAGGCTCTTCCCACTAAGCTGCACAGGCCACAGGGAGCATCATTGTGTGTGCATCAAAAAGCAGCTCAGCCATTGTTATTCCTTCCCTTCACGGAACAAAGCAGCCTAATTACAGTACTGTCCTGAGCTCACGCTCCCGTCGCATCCCTCCGGAACAGACTCAACATTCAACTTTAATCTTCCCAGAAATCAGCGCCAATGGTTGTGACAGAAGCCAATATTGCCCTTCAAAGCCCACAGCCCTCAGTGTAACCTCACATTTAATAGGCAGGTGGAGCTGGCAGCTGGAGGGATTCGGTGCTGTGTGAACGGGCAAACTCTGGGGAGAAATCGGGCTTTGGAGAAGTTGAACGGATCCGATTACGACAGAACCTTTTGAGTAGCACTGATGACAAATAAAATGAGGCTGAATGGACCGATTCTGCTCATACTACGCGCCCTGGCATGCAGTGATCAGTCACGTTCAGCCAACAGTTCGTTCAAACAGATCAACAACTGTTATGATCACACGATTCATTTCACTTAGTTCATCATTTACGCTCTCACTTAGCAATGCTGTCCGTCACACATTCCCTCCAGTGGACTAAGCCCTCGAAGCCAATAAATCCACAGAGACACGATGGGAGGAGGGGGACGGGAAAGGGAGGAAACAAGCACAAAGTGGAACACACACACACACACACACACACACACACACACACACACACACACACACACACACACACACACACACACACACACACACACACACACACACACACACACACCTTGCTAAATACATCCGTGCTTATGATGTCTGTCAGATGGTCATAACTGCAACTTCACAAAGCCTTAAAGCTGAAGCTATGTCCTCTGACTAATGAACGAAGGTCTCCCATCAAAAACGTTATTAGTATTGAACCGGCTGAAGAAAGGTGGTGGAAGGACTTGTACATGACGGCACTGAGAGCAAATGGTTTCCACGCATTTCCGAGTCACTGCTGCGGAGGTCAGGAGAACCTCACCAACCTCACGGCTCAATCAGGAAGAGCACACAGGAAGCAGTGGGTGAGTCATAGCAAACACTTGAGTTACAACAAAGGCCTGTGCTGCGTGTCCAGCTGCTCCTGGCTTTTCCATGATTGCTCACTTCAGAGACAGAAAAACATGCTCCCATCGCCAGCGTCTTCCTGGTTGAAGTTGCTCAGGGTTCAGAATTGCTGCCCGCTCCAGTCGGCCACTTTCGTCAAGTCTTCAACTGCTGTCATTTACAAAAGTGCTGCACATTTCAAGAAAGTGGACAATTGTGAACCCAGTGGACCTGGCGCTGGCTTTCACCCGACTCACACACACTGGGACTCGAGGTCTAGTGTGTGTCTGCAAGTGATTAATAAATTACCTTTAGATTAAATCGGCCTCATTTGCATTTTTATAATCATTGGTCTCCATGACATATTTAGAATCTCTGGAAAAGCAACTGATGTGGTGCACATTTGTCTAATTGTGTGTAAAATCTTTAGATTAGATGCAGGTTTTCACTCAGGTTATAGAGCAGGCCTGAGGCTTTACATAAAAAATAAAACTGCTTCATTTAACACTTGCTCCTACAGGAGTAAAAGCAACAGTAACAGCATACTGTACCTGAACTGAAAGGAGTCAGAGCAACACTAACAGTATACCTGAACCTATAGTGTTGCTCTGACTCCTGTAGGTTCAGGTACCGTACGCTGTTAGACAGGAGTCAGAGCAACACTAACAGTATACCTGAACCTATAGTGTTGCTCTGACTCCTGTAGGTTCAGGTACCGTACGCTGTTAGACAGGAGTCAGAGCAACACTAACAGTATACCTGAACCTATAGTGTTGCTCTGACCCCTGTAGGTTCAGGTACTGTATGCTGTTAGACAGGAGTCAGAGCAACACTAACAGCATACTTAAGGGTTAATTAAGGGTTAATTACTGTACCTGAACTGACAGGAGTCAGAGCAACACTAACAGTATACTGTACCTTAACCTAGAGGAGTCAGAGCAACACTAACACCATAACCTTTACCTACAGGACTCTGGTTAACTAATGTAAGAAAAACAAAATCACACTGTGTTAACAGGCATAAGGAGCTAAACTAAAATACAACATTGTGAACTACGGGTTAAATAAATCTCTAGACACAGAAGACCATTCACAGTACAAACCTTACAAGGACAAGTCACAGGACATCAAATGAAAACCAAAACTCCACGTCATCAAAACTCCTCTGAAAACACTTCGCAACAGATGGCACAGCTCACGCGCTTGCGACCAAGCACACACAAGCAAAGGGTCAACAAAAGGCAGGATATAAATACTACACATCCCAGGTGCAGAACATTTACCAACCAATTACCGCTGTGATGAAAACAGGAAGTGAACAAAGGTACATGGAGGAAACAAAAGAGCGGCTCAAGTGGCGCAAAAGGGCCAAGAGAAATCGTGTGTGTGTGTGTATATACAGTACACAGTATTTAAGTTTTATGTGTACTTTACAAACAAGTACAGTAGTTTTATTTGTACTTTTAATTTAAGCTGTCTTATACATTTAAAAACGCTTATGGAAATGAGGTTGAGTTTAAACAACACAAGTCAAGCACAGACATTTTTAGCTTTTCCTAAAATACAATCCATAAATGTCCCACCACAGCATCTGCCTCTAGAAGACCTGTTATTATGAGGCGGTAAGAGCAGATCTGAAGTTCATTAAACAATCACCTTCAACTGACTCCAACCAAAAGCCAGTGTTTGCTTGTCGGTAAGTATCATCCACCAATAACCACCACTGCTGCTGCATTAAGCAGCTCCTTGGAGTTTTTCTATGTAGACATAAAGTCTATGGAGTATATGTAAGTACAGGAATATGAAATGGAATGTTTGGGTGAAAAAAGCTATAATGTTCAGCAAAGGCCATCCCCCGAAAATCAAGTTTCTTAAATGCTTCCCCTGATGCCTCATAAGGAAAAGGAAATTAGAGAAATAAAACAAATGGCAGCTTGTTGAGCATTCATCTCACACACGCCGTCTCTCATCGTCTGCCCTCTCGACTAATCTTCTCCGCTCTAATACGCATGGGGTCATAAAATCTGATTTGCTTCCACTCCTCCACTAATTCCCAATTTAGTTCTTCCTGCCCATGCCATCGCTTCTTCCCATTAATTAAGAGAATCATACACACAATCTTTTTATTTTTGTAAAGTCACTCCGGACATGTCCCGTCAATACTGGGTGAATGTGGACGGTGAGGAGGTGGTGTGGAATTACAACAGGGCAGGTTCTGTACACAGACGAATGAAAGGGGCTTTGATTTAAGACAAAATGAATGGGATCATAGAGGGATTAGCATTATGGTAAAACATCAGTGGAGAAGGGAACAGAGTTTAATTCCAAGAAAGAAGTCAGAGGGAAATAAAGACGGAACCAGGAGAGATTTCAACTGATTAAAGTCTAATTGTGCTGCTTTGGTCGCCAATATTACTCTTTAATGTTATTACAGGAAGACGGGGCGGAACAGCAGTTCTATTCTTTTCAAACAGCTTCATATGAAGAGTTAATCCCTTTGAATTGCGCATCAATAGAATTCCTTTACACTGATCCAGATATTCAGTGTTATGCAGAACGGAACAGAATTTACCAGGAATCCAATACTTCAAGCTTCATCATCAGCCCCCTATCAAAGTGCCCATCTGTTCCACCACCCAGAGCCAAGCGCCAACATCATCTTGGACAACACTTAGACTCCACAGCCTGGGTCTGTCACGTTTAAGGTCTGCTCTTGCTCCTGAAATGGTTCATTTCGTCCCTCAGTCTAAGTTACTTTGTTTTAGGTTGTAAGGTCTGAAGATCACAACACTACCTACAGTATGAACAAAGCTCCACAACACACAGGCCCTCGGCGTCTGGTGAATTCAGATCCTGCAGAGGCGCTCGTCTCGCTGGTCTCCTCTGTCCAGGCCCGACTGCTCAGAGCATGAGAACTTCATCTGATGATTATACTTCTATTGAATATTATGTAGCAGGGTTTCATCTGGGAATCAATGCCGTGACGGTAAGAACATCGCTCCCTGTGTACACAACACAAACGCCTCCCCCTGCTGGTCCTCGGCCACTTAGACGCGAACACTGTTTACCGCCAAATAATTGTGTCTTGTATAATAATTGCAGCAGTTTGTGATGTAATTGTCAGTTGTCGACACTGTGTTAAATACAGTAGTCAATGCTGTGCACCGTGGTGCCCAACATTCATGATAATACCAACATTATCATAATCGTCTAGGTCAGTAAGTGGACTTTTACCTGACTCAGTTGATCAGCCTCTGCGGATTTATTTGATAAACAGTGGGCGATTCTGCAAGCTTTGGTGTTGATCCGATACCAAGTAAATACTGGACCAGTATCGCCAATATTATTACCAATACAGATACTTTTTGACAATTAATGCATTATTAAATACAAATGCATTTTCATGACTTTCAGGTGTTTTGTTTTAAATTCTATTATTAATTTAATAAAACCCAGACAAATTTTAACAGTAAATATGAATATATATAAGAAATTGGTGGTGATGCCATGGTATATTTTTTTCGGGGCATTCATATCAATACTAGCATTCGTATCGATATTAGGATCTGTCCAGCACTAATAACTGTGTCCTTAGACCCTGCAGTGTTTCAGGCTATGCCATCATAATTACCATCAATAAATTAAAAGCAACATATAAACCAAAAACATCTCAAATCACACCTTTTAAACATTTTTTTTTATTAGGTAGCCCATCAGGAGAAGCCTCCCATGCCCAGAGAGGGACCTGCCCCAAGTCCACCACCTTTCAAACCTCTGCTCTTCTTCTCTGCCAAGTCGAGAAGAAGAACCTAGCGCTTGCATCTAGTCCACCACTCTGAAACACACACCCTCACTAGGAACCGGATCATGGAGACCTTTTACACAAACATTCATGGTCCTACAGACTCACTACTACTACTACTACTACTACTAGTACTATTACTCCTCATGTAGAAAAAGCCTTAAGGGTGGACTGACCAAATCTACAGACACCACAGACTCCAGACTTAATCACACTGATTTAAATTTAGGTCTCGTTATCAGAGCGACGTCAGGTCTTCATCCTGTGCCCAGAGTCGTACCTGCTCTCAGGTACGCCGTTGCTAAGCAGAACAGCCTGGCATGTTTACTGCACCCTACACAACCGGCAGCTTGTGAAGAATTATCAAGGAGGACGACAGTCAGCATAGTGGAGGCTAATTTGGCTGAACAGACAGAGTGCCATTAAAAAAGTGCAGAAGCAAGTACTTGCCATCAAGGATGTAGAAAATAAATTGAAAAGTGGTATCCCACAGTTTAGCACTTTCACTTCCTAGTGCTGTTTATTTTCTGCGGGTCTCTCTCTCCTCATTACCATCGCCTGCACCCACAGTGCCTGTAAATTGAAGTCACTCTCTCTTTCCCTCCCTCTTTCTCTCCACAGAGCCACTGCTACTACTCCTGCTGCCAGTGGTACTTTCTACACTCCCAGACTGGAACAACTAGGGCAGGCAGCTCCTTAATTACTTCATTAATTTTAATCTGATCCAATTAATTACATTTTTTTTTCAAAACGCTCACTGCTCCTCGTTCTAGTAGGCTGGAAGTTCCCTCGGACGCCAAGTGCCACTGCGGGAGACCTTGCATGTCCTCTGACGCGTTAAAAGTAGTCAAGTAATTCACTGCAGCCCCTCCCCCTCCTAAATCAATTATTTTTCTCCCATGACCAAACAAAGACCCCCTTTCCCTTGTTATTCAGTAATTATTAAACCTACTGCTCCTTCCAATTTTGTGCCTCGACAGCACTTAAGTAGCTCTGTTCGTGGCTTGTGACTTGAACCCCTTAACTCCTGTGGTCGACACCGTCAGCCAGGCGACGGTGGTGGGGACGCATACCTCTGCTGTGTGGCCAAAATATTTAGGACAATCAGCAGGAGATTGCTTGCAGATCGTTGTCGTGCTGCTAAATAGCTTCGTTGTTTGCTGTCATTTTATCATAAGTCTTAAATTTATTGGTTCTACAGGGTAATTATCAGCCATGACAGTTGTGTTTGCATTCATCAGCGAAGCGTTTGGACATGCTGAGCATATTAATAGTGTTAATTAGCCTTTAAAGGGTTTCAGTTGTGCAGAGTTTGATTCAGATCCTGGTTCAAAATGTGCATGAACATTTTATGCCGACAAGTTTTACATGTTTATCACAAATCAATGTTTGTGGAAACAACCTGATGTTAGTGAGCTTTGCTGTTTTCTGTAATGTAAATTGAGTCCAGGTCAAACTGACATGATGAGAATAGGACCAAGCTGTGTAACACAAATACACTTGCCTTCTGAGACACTCTGAACTTCTGCAAGCTAACATCAGCTCCCGGTGAAACTCTACCTTCAGTGACGTTTTAAGTACAATATCTGAGGCTGCACAGAGGTCAGTGTTTAATCGCCCCCCGCCTGCGCAGGACAATAGCTCAGTACTGTGCGTGTGACACCACGCACCAGGTCTCACTCTGCAGACTTTGCTAGAAGCCTTGAACAGTGCAACAGCTGCACAAAACAACCCAAGAACACACTTAGCCTCCCGATGACTCTGGAATTGGAAGCTGTGTACCAGTCACGTAACTGCCAACTGCTTCAGTGGAGCTGTTCGTGCTCTGTGCGGCTCCCGTAGGCCTTATTGTCAGCCATTAGTCTCTTGTCCCTCAATTAGTCATGAAACACTGTCATTTCATCAGTCACAGATATCCATAAACACTTTATTTATAAGACGATAAAGCTGAACTTGTTACAAACTCGCCCCGTCGGTACCGAACCGGCGGGGCTAGACGGAACCCTGGAGCAGGAGAGGAGATGTGGTGGAGACAGAACAACGACAGCACCCGCACCCGAAGGAGAACGCGCTCGCACTAAGCGTGGAGAGGTGGGTCAACTAATTACACAGGAGATGAAACTCAAAACAGACCCACACCAAAACCCCCGGAGCGCCTCTAGCGGCGTGGAGGCTGAATGTCACAGAACCAGCCCAAAGCAAAAAAGGTCAAAAGATCAAAAGTGAGTGAAACGCCATGCATGTGCTTCATACCGTAACTCATGATCCACAGGGTCAGACACTAACCCTGAGCTGGTTAACCCTGCTGCCTCCAATGCCCCACCCCAGATTCTACGACCCACTCGCTTTTAGGGATGCAACAACGAATCGCTATTATCCATCATAATCAATGACGAAAATGATCAATAATGATTTCCCGTCATCGATTGGTCAGGCTGCTCGTTTCACGGTGCAGCGTGGCGCTAAAGAAACGCAGCAGGAGAAAGGTTGCATCCCATTTTCTTCATCTAAGTATTCAATATTAAACTGAGTTATGCAAAGCTCAGCTTGCGTTTTGGGAATATTACAGCAGCGGTAACACACGCTGTGCACCCATTACATGAAGGAGCTTCATTAAGTTTGTTACTTAATCTGTTCTGCCGCTACTGTCTCATCATCACGCTCCCTACATAGTAATGACCGGCGCCACCATAGAACAGCTCAGCTCACTTCAATGCAGACACTAAATGTAAAAGCAACATTAACACATGACCACGTTTTTAGTGGTTGTCATCGTTGCCTCAGAGCCAGGAGGTCCAGGAGTGTCTATGCAGCTTCTTTACCACAGTCAGGGTAACGAAGCTGCTACAGATCTTCACAAGGGGAAAAAAAACTTTGCTTTGTTTGTTTATATGTTGGATATTGAATTGTTATTATTCAAACACTGGATTTTGTGCTTTACTTGAGGTTTAAGAAAATTAAAAATTAAAATATAATTTTAAAAAACCCTGAAGGTATTTATAATAAAACATCATTTTATTTTTTCATCCAAATCCAATTAATCG
The DNA here is from genome assembly GCF_900634795.4 of Betta splendens. Taxonomy (NCBI): domain Eukaryota; kingdom Metazoa; phylum Chordata; class Actinopteri; order Anabantiformes; family Osphronemidae; genus Betta; species Betta splendens. The sequence continues at coordinate 19,967,176 of NC_040885.2, forward strand.
AAAAAAGTAATCGACAGATTAATCCATTATCAAAACAATCATTAGTTACGGCCTTACTCGCTTTCCTTCATTCATTTACAAGCACAAGCAAAATGAGCTTGGCAGCAATAAAACAAACAAGTGGAGCAACAACTCTGCAGAACATAAAGCACCTTAAGGCTGCACGTTGGATACAGTACCTCTCCGTTAACACATACTTCACATGACTTATTATTTTACCAAATAGCTTTTATGAAGCGCGTCAGCGTAGTAGAGCGACTAAACATGGCTTAAACAGAGGCACTAAACCACAGACAGGCTGCTGTTAAACAACAGCATATAACAAACAGGAGAGAGGAAAAACTCATCTGTGACTGTGGAACATGTGGAACCCCCCACTCATCTATTTGCAGAGTCAGGGGTCTCTGTTGACCTGTAGACCTTACAAACCATGTGCACGGGAGCTGAATGAGTAGAGGGTCTACTAAATATTAATAAGGTCTGACTCTGACTACGGTGCCGAGGCCTAGTTAGCGACTCGGCAGCTTCACTAAGGTGTGGTCTTATCTTTAAGCCCATACTGTTGGCTCACGTGCTCTCCTGCTGTGTGTCCTGTGGTGAGACTGGACTCCTGTAGCTGCTCAGGTTCTGAGAATTCCACCAAGCGTGTGTGGTCGCATCCAAAGTGCTTCTGGCGTGTAGTCCGTGCCTTCGCCTCCACTAGCACGACGCGACTAAGCTAGCTCCTGCGTAAGAGTTGGTAATTAACTCCTACTCCCACTGGAGCAACACAAACAGCACAGCCCACAGCGACTGAACCCGTAACACTACCACACTACGATAGTTAATACTTCTCTTTTTCCTTCCAAGTTCGTCTCTGCTCTTCATTCTTCTGCCCAACTCACCTTCTTCTCCCTGACACCTGTCTCGCGCAGTGAAAAACAATGATGAGGTCTTCAACAACCCTTCTAAACATAGGATATTCCCCTTACAGAAGAATCCAACATTAACAATGTCACTGCCAAGTTTATGTGTAAAATAATACACTTAGAACATTTGCTTTCCACAGCATTAGTTTTTCGCATTATGCCATGTATATGTCAACAAACAGGAGACCTCTACAATCAAATGAATAATCTGCTGCTTGGACAAAACAAGCAGCAGAATGCAACCAGTCCAATCGTCCAGCTATGGGCAGCTGGGACACACCCACTCAGGCGGTGGTACAGACACACACACACACACACACACACACACACACACACACACACACACACACACACACACACACACACACACACACACACACTCAGGCTGTGGTACACACACACACACACACACACACACACACACACACACACACACACACACTCAGGCTGTGGTACACACACACACACACACACACACACACACACACACACACACACACACACACACACACACACTCAGGCTGTGGTACACACACACACTCAGGCTGTGGTACACACACACTCAGGTGGTGGGAAACACACACTCAGGTGGTGGGAAACACACACTCAGGCGATGGTAAACGCAGACTCAGGCTGTGGTACACACACGCTCAGGCAGTTATGACGGGCGTTTGGGAAAGTCATGATTGCAAATTACTCCCAAATTAATAGGCACCTTAAAACTGGCAGGCGGCTCCGATGCTGACCTTGATATGTAGATTGTAAGATTAAAGCTGTTAATGCATAAAGTGCACATTTTAATCATTTTCTAAGTGAGAAAGAGCGAAAATTAGCGCTAGAGTCTGCTGCAAATTAAAACTGTGAATTCTGCTAATTTATTCAGAGCAGATTTTCCCTCATGGTAAGACTTTTACAGAAGCTCATGGGGAAAGTAGATGAGTAGATTCAACTATTTCACTCTAGGCATCAAGCCGCTGAAACATAACATTTTGTAATAAATCATTACTTTTCTGTTTTGTTTTGTCCGTCCCTCATGACCACGCTGCCTCCTGACAGGAGGCCAGGAGCAGAAAACAAGGATGGGACGTCCATGTTCAAATCCCTCATTAAAACACTGCTCACACTTGTCAGGTGCAACTGCAACACACCCAGAACCGAGACGTGACACGCTCTCAAACTCCAAACTTTAGCTTCTACACGTTGTCTCTTACCTCATGATGCAAACAGCACCAGCAACATGTGGACGTGCTGTATCGTGGGTTTAACCCTCTGGCAGTTAATCCTGGAGTCAGTTTTTCCTCCTCGAGTCATTTTAGTGGTTTAGCTTCCTTAAGCTACAGGTTAATACCAGCCTGTAAACCATTTTCCATACAGTATATGGTTCCATGTATAACTTAACATTTCATTTATTTTTTTAATTTTTTTATATAATTTAACCTGAAACCCCCAGAACACAGTGCACACAAGCTTAACAGTCAAAGGTCACATCAAAGGTGAACCCATACACGTTTAATTAGTGAGATTAAAATAGCGACACATGCATTTACTGTAAGATGTCCAAACAAATCCCGTTCACACATCTTTATTTGCTAGTATAGTTGACAGCTACAAACCATAAGGATTCTACTCAGTTCAAGTGCCAGGACTGAAGAGTTGTTCCAACGTCCCCAGAGCCACAGCGTCAGAAAGACGGACAGGGCCCAGTCTGAGTTTAGCAGAATCCATCATGTGGAATATTTGAATGCGAGGACAGGGACCTTTTATCAGTGACTGTAAATGTGCCAGCATTAATAGAGATTGACTTTGGGCAACAGATAAATATCCAGGCTGAATGTCAATCTTCTTACCCAGCAGAAGCCTCAGCAGATTAATGTGCTCACTGTAGGAGTGAGGAAGTGAAAGGTTGCGTCTGACGGCTCCTTCAGGCAGCAGGTTAGCGTCACTGTTCACACACGTCCCCCGTTCAGGCTGAAACTCAGCCATTTGTTAGTGTGGTTCCTAGAGGACTGCTGCAGATAATGTGCCACCGAAGAATGATTAGACCACAGAGTTTGCTGATTCTAGCAGACAAAATGAGATCACATGCACAGAGTGAGCAGGGCAAAAGGAGCAAAGGGCACGTTTAAAGGATGGCTCTTCCTCTTATCACTAGTCCCCATGTGGGTAAAAGCTGGACTAACTCCTAAGGGGATAAACACCTAATTGGGAAACTGCCTCCTCGAGGTTTATGAATATGCGTCATATTTATTCTATATTAGTTTGTAGAGTCCAGGAGGTAGTGTGTCGTATCTGTGACTGCGTAACTTCCCTGTGTGCAGATCCACCAGCTCAGACAACCTCCCCGGCGCCAATGCACTCCCAGTTGATAAGCAGCATATTTTTAGTAGCAGCGAAGAGGAGCTTTTCCACGTTGAGGGTGAGTAACGCACACTCAGTCAGTGAGCACTTTACCTGCTTCCCTCGTTTAGCAGCTGCTGTGTGTCGCCACAATGAGCGCCTGTTGGGAGTTAAGTGGCACCACATCAACCACATGCACACGTGCAGCCGCCTGCTCCACGCAGGCTCCCGCTGCTTCCGTCCTTGCATTTCCCGTCTTATTCAGGCGCTGTCAGGCCTTCCCTGCAAAACCACACGACAGGAACGTCAGGAGATTTCTGCACTCGGCCACAAACCGTCGCTGTGGCACTTTTATTGATATTCATGCTGTTATTGGAAACGATATTAAATAAGCGCAGACGAGCAAGTGTGTTTGTGAGCGATTACGCATTTCAAACCGTCCCCGGTGCAACCTAATACGTGTATCCAACACCTTGAGGAGGAAGCTGATTGCTTCTGTTTGTGCGGGAAATATTTTCCATGTCGACCACAATGTGGGGAAATAATTACTAAAACTATCTCCTCCACACCCAATTGCTTCCTCTGCGTTGGCCTTGTTGCGTCGATGTCAGTGTGCATTTAAAATGCAGACAACCTGTTTGTGACTGAGGACAGAAGAGATGCTGCGTCGACTAGTGTGTGAGCGTGATGATGCTCGAATCACCATCAAACCATTGTGTGGGCCTTCAATTGCCTTTTTTGGTGTTAAAGGGTCAAACAGCAGATTCCCTGCCCCATAGTCAGGCCAAGCCTCAGGAGCCTGGAGCGGCAGAAGCTGCACTTCTAGTTTGGACCCAGATCCACGTGGGTCATGTCTCACTTTGGAGTGTGATAATTTTCAAAACTATAACAGCTAATTCTGCATTTACTGTAGTTCTACTTAATCGGATCCCTTGTATTAAAGTCATCACTTATGAAATGTGCAGCTCTGATGGTGTGTGTGGAACATTTAATATCAAACATGTCTGCAGGTTTATCCATATTTCCTCTAATCATTGTACCAGTAATTAACCTTTGCAAGCTAAAGTTAGAGAAAGTAAACCAAGGGACCTGTTACGATCAGATTGCTAAGATTTCTGCAGCTTTGCTGATGTGACGCTAACAAACACTGTAAGCAGACAGGAGGAGGCAGAGGAGGAGCAGCAGATGCTCTATCGCGTTCACATAAAGGAGAAAGGTGGAGTGTGGCATGTGTCTGTCTGTGATGCTTAATTAGAGGCGGTCGCTTGGTTAATTATTTGGCTGACACGAGTTAGAGGGGGAAAAGAACGATGAGGAGGAAGAGGATGAGGAAGAGGAGGGGAACTTGATTCATGACAGGGAACGGCAAGTTTGAAGGGTGTCGACAGATAAGACTGCAAGGGTAATTAACAGAAAGAGAGAGGGATGATGAGAGAATGGGGAGAGAGCGAACTGCCAAGTAGAATAAATGTCATAAAATTGTCCCAGGATCCTATAATGGCTTCAGGAATAAAGGGGGAGAACAGAGAGCTGGTGTGGTAGGACGCAGATAAAGGGAGTCTGAATGGGTGCGAGGGCAATGATTAAGGGCATAATTCCATTTTATTACACAATGGAGCCTCAGTCCTGGATGCCAGCGGGGCAGCGGCGCTGCTGAATCCACTCACAATTAACTTTTACATACACAAGCTTTGATTCTATCCAGGGTCAGCAAGCGTTGCACATAAACATTCCCAGTGAGGAAGAGGAGTCAGAGCTGGACGCTGGTCCATGAGCTGGAGGTCGAGCCCCGGTCAGAGCCTGCGTTTAGTGTAAAGCTGTGATTACAGCGCCTCCGAGAGGGAAGCGTTGCAGAGCGCCGAAGCTGTGAAGACGCTGCTCCTGTTGTGGTCTGACCTTTGACCCGGACCTGTTTGGGATTCAGGAGTGGGAAAACTTTCCTGGGCTGTTTACACGGCCTGTTACTGCTGCTCTGGGGCCTTTCTTTTCCGTAGGCTTGGCTTTTATCGCTCTTCATTCTTTGTTCCCTCCATGGGAACATGAGCTGGACCTGAGGCCTTCATTACCACCAATGCTGGCTCTTCCTTCGCTTTCTCTAAATCTTTTTATTCCTTTCATTGTTTCCAAAGAGAATTGGACCTAATCTCTTTCTCTGTCTTTCCAACTCTCCTTTGTGGCATTTAATCAATCACTGCCTCCTCTCTCCTCCTCTAACCAATCACCTCCCTGCTCATGGATTCCTCCTCTGAGAGCCAATCATCTGTTTAGAGCTCAGCAGCGACCTGTTCTCAGAACCACAGACACGTTTGGGTTCGTGTGATGCAGCTCACAGGCGTAAGAGAAAAGCCTGAATGACACGACGCTCGTGACCCTGAGTGACTGTGCAGTAACGTGTGTTCACCTGTGGCTGAAAACCTGTGTGGCTCAACTCCTCGTCTCTCCTCGTCCCCGTTCACCTGTTCACAAAAAACTGCCTACGACACCTGACACGAACTGTACCACACCTGCTGCACCACATCATTGCCCTCATCAGCGTCAGACAGACTCAGACGATCCGTCCAACCCAAGGCAAACCCACTCCAGAACATCCGAGAGCATGAAACCCAGACGAATGCAGAAGCTTCAAGCTCAAAGAGGCTGCAAACAGGAAGGAGCTCCATCACTCCATCAGCAGAGGCAGATTCTCTGGCCTCCAGTCGTGCTGCTCTCGGCTCATCTTGGGTGTTGGAACAATGCGAGTCCTGATTCTCTGACTGATATGTGTAAGTTTAAAGCCTGAGCCTTCAGCTCAGAGCTCAGAGCTCCTCCTTTACTCAGTGTAATCTCACTCTCATCCACCCGCTCTCTGTTTTATCTCTTCCTCTGGCCTCTGTCACATCTCCCCTCTCCTCCAAATCCCTCTGCATCCCAGGCAGGTGAGCAGAGCTCTGCTGTGGCTTAATGAGCTGAGGAAGGGGCCGTGCTGGAGACCAGCATGATCACTGCTAGCCCTGTTCCCATTTAGGGCCAGGTTTCACTTCACAGCACACAGCGGGTGGGAATAATAGAGTAAAGAAAACAGAGGAGGAGCGTGACTCCAGCTGCTCCTCACCTCCTCCTTCATCATAATTCACTGGCCTCCATCAGCTTGCGTCTGTTTTCTTATGTGGCTCTCAGGATTGGACAAGCTTCATTACCTCCTCTGTGATGTATGGCTTCTCTTCCTCTTTTGTTCCCCCACTACCTGCAGCTCTCACGGTCGGAATAACTTCTGATTTTATCCATCGCTGATTTGTGTCTTTCTCGCATCAGGCTTAATTCATGTACCAGGACTAAAAATGAAGGTCTGCTTGTGTCCTTCTCCCCTCTCTCCGGCCGCTCGAGGCAAATGGCTTCGCCCGATTCTGCTGGAGATTTGGTTATTTATGGCAGTTTTTGTGGACCTTAGTCCATAAATATAGTAACAACAAGCCACTTTGAGTATTTTCAGCTTCTTAACTGATCAGGTTTAACCTGTGGCTCTTGGAGCACAACATGGCAGCAGCTGAAATAAAGAGCAAATCATCATTCATGTGAATCACAACAATCATCCTTACTGCAGTGGGTTTCTGGGTCTCGTTTGAAAATGAGTGATCTGCTCCAGCTCCTTGTTATCGTTACTTTATGTGAGTGGAGAGTTCAGCTCAGACACAGCCTAGGGAAGAAGCTGAATGTGTCTGCTGGTTCTGCTGGTTCTGGTGGTTCTGCTCACAGGGGAGGAGTTTAAACAGTTTGTGTGCAGGATGTGTGGGGTCAGCAGTGATGCCCGTTTCCTGAGCCTGGACCAACCAGTACAGATGTTCGATGGAAGGGAGCTCAGTCCCGATGATCTTCTCTGCTGACCGGACCACCCTCTGCGGTCTGTGTCTGTCCTGTTTGGAGGCTGAACCAAACCACACAGTGATGGAGGTGCAGAGGACAGACTGAAAGATGGCTGTGTAGAAGATGGTCAGCAGCTCCTGGGCAGGTTGAACTTCCTGAGCTGTCTCGAAGTGCAACCTCTGCTGGGACTTTTTGTGGACAGTGTCTATGTGGGGGGCCCACTTCAGGTCCTAGGAAATTGAATCTGAATGAGTCCACGGTAGACACTGAGTTATTGTGGATGGCGAGGGCGAGGGGGGGCAACGGGGTCTTCCTAAAGTCAACCGTCATCTCCACAGCCTTGAGCGATCCAGGTCCAGTGAGTCAGTGAGCTAGTCAGTCGGTGAGTCGGTGAGTCAGTTAGTCGGTGAGTCAGTTAGTCAGTGAATCAGTGAGTCAGTAAATCAGTGAGTCAGTGAATCAGTGAGTCAGTCATTCAGTGATTCAGTGAGTCAGTGTATCAGTTAGTCAGTGAATCAGTGAGTCAGTGAATCAGTTAGTCAGTGAATCAGTGAGTCACTGAATCAGTGAATCAGTGAGTGAGTGAATCAGTGAGTCAGTTAGTTGGTGAGACGGTTAGTCAGTGAATCAGTGAGTCAGTGAATCAGTGAGTCAGTCAGTCAGTGAGTTGGTGAGTCAGTTAGCCAGTGAATCAGTGAGTCAGTGATTCAGTGAGTTAGTCAGCTCCATTAGGTTTTGTACATTTATATACATACACATTTTGGTGCTAAATTAAAACAGATCCATGGGGAGGTCTGGCTCATTTGTGTGTTCATGAAACACCTGCATTGCTGCTGCTTCGTGCACAGGTTTCCCAGCTCACACACTCCACCACACATGTTTCTGTGTGAGTGGAACAGAAGAATGAGGAGCAGGAGGATTTGGGGGTTTGAAAACCTAATACAACAAAAAGCCACTTTTCCTTTTGTTTGCTTTGCATGACAGAGGACAAAGCCGGCCACAAGTGGGGCTTAACATTCCATTTGGCTGAAGCTCACGACGGAAAGGCCACACTGCATCTGCGGACACAGCAAACGGCAGGATTGGGTTTCTGGGGCGACTAGGAATGCATGGGAACGAGTCGGGGGTCAGTGGCGGCAGCGGAGCGGAGAGGCAAAGCACCGGCAGGCTTCAGTCACAGTAACTGCAGCAGGTTTGTTGGCTGTGTCTCATTTATTACACGGACACTGAAGCTGTGTTAAAAGCCCCTTTGATGCTGAGGTGTGACACAAACACTGTGATCCTGCTATGGCTCCCATCACTGCCTCGCAGCCAGATTAATAGACCGGGCCTTTTCTCTTAAGGCTCTGGGCCTCACACATAAACAGCTATTAGCTTCACACGTCTCTTATGAGGCGCCACCCTTAATCCAGCCCATCAATTACAGCACCATCAGAAGATGGGAGAGAAGCAATCAATGCAGTGAGCCAAGAAAGCAAATGAGGGAAAGTAAAGCATAAGGAGGGAAGTGGTGCTGATCAGTAAAACTCCTGTCAACCCTCTGCGCAGCAGGATGATCGATCCACACGCCAACCCACTGAACAGAGAAGGACCAGATGAGCCCGGAGCTGCTGGGCTCCTCCTGGGCGAAACCAGGGGATCAGCTCAGATGCAGGACTAACGTGATCATCTGCCATTCATCGTCCTGCTGCACCAGATGTTATCGAGGCATGTTGTGCTGCGATAAAGTCAAAGCACCACATGTTCATTTAGAGCCTCGACCAGAGTGGGATACAACCTAAAGCTGACTTCGCATCCCTCAGCGTTACCACGGCGACGCCACTGAAATGAGTCAGCAGCTGCTTCCTGGACTTTAGTGATGATCCATTTGTTGCTGTGTGTGAACTGAACAAACTCATGATGATTAGAGAATTTAAACAGGTGGCTCCAACTAATACAAGCAGAAGTAGATTGGAGGCTGACACACGCATACACACACACAATTACAACTTCCAGCCTTGGATGCTGTTACAGAAGAAGAAGAAGCAGGGAAAGTAGGATGGATGATGATCAGCTGATCTGTATATATGTATAATATGTGTTTTCTTAATAATTAATAATAATTTAATTCTAAAAATCTTCTTAAGCCTTTGAACGCATTAGTGTAAAAGATACACACACCATGACTTGGTGGATGGAGCAGACGCTGGGTCAAACAGAGGCTCAGACGAAGAAAAAAAGTGACCAAGCAAAGAAAAGCAGAGGAAATGAGATGTGGCAGAGAAGAGGAAAGAAAGGAGGCGAGGCAGGGGCAGAAATATCAGCTGGAAGCCCACACACGGCCACATCTGAGGCGTGTGCTCCGTATTCATGGGATCAGATATCGCTTAGCCCTAATAATGTGTCATATTCTGGTGATAGTGTCGTCCAATCAGCTCAGAGGACAGAGACTGAGGAAATGAAAAGGCAGCGAGGGAGGCGAGGTGGAGGAGAAACCGAGGAGAGGAAGGCAGCAATAAAACCAAGCAGAGGTAACTGACATCAGGCTCGACATCTGCTCGTCCACCGTGTCGCCACAAAAGGGGGTTTTATCAACAGAAACACAAAAACACTACGCAAGGTTTTCAAGGACAAAAACGTCAGAGTGCTGGAATGTAGCATAACAGAATGTACAAAAACAATGTTCATATTCAAAGTGAAAGAGGAGGAGGACAAAGAAAGAGGATAAAGAAGGAGGAGGAAGAGGAGTAGAAGGAGGAGGAGGAAGAAAATAAAGAAGGAGGATAAAGGAGGAGGAAGAGCAGGAGGATAAAGAAGGAGGAGGAAGAGGAGGAGGAAGAGCAGGAGGATAAGGAGGAGGATAAAGGAGAAGGAAGAGGAGGAGGAGTAGAGGAAGGAGGAAGAGGAAGATAAAGAAAAGAGGATAAAGGAGGAGGAAGAGCAGGAGGATAAAGGAGGAGGAGGAAGAGGAGGAGGAAGAGCAGGAGGATAAGGAGGAAGATAAAGGAGGAGGAAGAGGAGGAGGAGGAAGAAGGAGCTCGGCCTCATGAAGGAGGAAACAGCAACAAGTCCTCAAACACCAGCCCTGATGCTGATGAAGCAGCCGCACACATCCCAGTGCCCGGCGCCAGGCACCAGATCAGAACCAGATCAGAACCTTTCAGGGCTCCTCAGTCATCAATCACCGCTGCCTGGTTTCTTCTTGGGAATGAACGCCAGATGAGCCTTGGCAGTGAGGCGGATTCAGAGACTGATGCTCAGCTGTTATTGCGGCGCTTCCAGAGACGTCTCAGTTTCTGGCAGCGTCTGCTGACATTAATGAAGGTTAGACGATCGTTAAAGATGAAATATGAAGTAGTGAAGGGGGAGGAGCTTCAACCTTCCTCCCACAGCCTAAACCAGCACCATCCCGTGATTCACAGGCAGGTGGGCGGATGAACATCTGCAGGAGGTCAGGAGGAGTCAAGCCGATGGTCAGGAGAACACACTCTGAAAAAGCCTCCGAGTGACGGAGCAGAGTATCCGACACCTTGTGTCTCTGCGTCTGTCTGAAGCCTGAATAAAACACCCGCGCTCCATTCACGACGTTGCTTCTCACTGCGTCAGACCATGTGGGGATTCTCTGGCCTGTGTCTGAGACTCCCCTCACACAGGGTAATCAGCTGTTCATGGTCATCGGCCGAAGGTGGGTGAAGAATGTGGAGAGGGGTCACTGGAGGTCAAACCCAGCGAGCCGTGGATCCTCACACCTCCACTCAGGGTTCGGGCTTCAGCAGTTGAAGCCTCTTCCAGTGTTTCTCTGAATGTCCCTATACATGTAGCTGTGTAACTGTAGCAGTTGGAACAGAGTGATGAGTCTGTTGACGTCAGCATCCCGTGGCTCTCAGCTGCGGTTGCCATGGAGACGGGCTGGCTGTGCTCCACGGTGCCCTGTGGCTGGTCCTCTCCTGGACGTCTGTCTGTCTCTGTCTGTCTCACTGACATAAAAGAGCAGCTCCCTGCTCAGACAAAGCAGCTGGAGGAAATGAGATTTGTTCCAGAGGCCGAGGGAAAGCAGCCCACACAGACCCCGTCCTCTGTGTCCTTCACTCCCGTCTCCATCCTTTGCGTTTCTGTGAGTTGTAACAGTAACAAAGCAGGAAGTCTCAGTACATGTTTGACACAGAATTTCACAGGTCACAGCTTTTTTTTGTCAGTTTGTCAGTGGTCTCACTCCATCCTGGACCCTGAATCAGCTCACGGCCTAATAATGGGTTTATTATCAGCGGTTTTAGTGGGAGTCCTGACACTGGTTTTCATCTCAGCCGCTGGACTCTGCTACTAACAAACAAACCCAGAGCCAGCGGTCTGTTCTGTCCCCGACCGATCACCTGACAGAAGCTCTGTCACTGCTGCAGTTTAAATTGAACCTGGAGCAGGTGAATGAGACCAGATGGAGCTCAGCTCAGTTCAACTAGTCCTCCATCATCTCACACTCGCACACTCCTCACACTCTGTGCATTGGTAGAATGAATACCTGTTAAATCAAGCGTCTCTCACTGGGGCACTGAGGTTGAAGTTGGGGCAGAAACGTAATAAACAGCTGAAAAAGCAAACGTGAAGCTTGATAGTTGGCCAATCACTCACTGGGATCATTGACATGCATGAAACACAGGTGGTGAGCTGAGCAACCACGCGCTCATCACTACACAACGAATGCGACGACAAGAAGCAACTAAACACGAAAAGAGAAACACAGTCCAACGTCAGCTAGCAGCTAATCAGACACACACACAGACACAAAGACACACGACCCGAAACCATAAAACAAGCAGTGTTTACAGAGAAGAACACGTTTACGTGTGCCGAGACTGCAGTGAACTGCTCAAAGCGCTGCTTAAACAACATCTAGGTGGTTTACAGGAACATCGCTGCTTAAATAACCCATAAATTCAGCTCCCAGCGCCAGGAGCAGGCTGAAATAACAAACATGTGGAGATTATGTAGATGGAAGACACATTAAAGACATCCGAAAGACGGACGGACAGACAAACTGACGGGATGTGCTCCTACCTGAGGGCTGATGCTGATGTCAATGATGAAGATGATGCTGATGATGACGAGAACAGTATTTTTTCCAAAATGCCAAACATTTTATCTAGTGAGTTCTCTGTTGCCTTGGAAACGCTGAGTGCAGTGAAGGCACAAACAGGCTGAGCATAAGACGCGTTGACTGATGGTCACCTTTAATACGTCGCTTGACAAACTGTACAATTCAAGAAGAGTGAGCGCAGAGGAAGAATTAGCTGCTATCACTGGCTCTTAACGTGCAGTGATTTATCGATTGGGCCCGACTCTAAGCTCAATGTGCAAAATACAGAGAAACACAAGTGTGAGCCAAGAGAAGGAGAGAGAGAGCGTGAATAAAGATGAGGGAGAACGACGGGGCCAGATGAAAGAACGGAGTGGATACGGAGGAGCCATGAACTGGAGGTCAGAGGTCAGAGGTCACAGGGAGGCGGGGACGCTGGCGTTTCACTCTCAGGTCTCACGTCTTTTTGAAGCTGCAGTAAAAGTGCAGAAGATTCCATAAGGTTAATGGTGAATGAAATAAAACGTTGAACACACAGAAACATTACGATTCGGTCGCTGGCTGTTCCTCCCTCCAATCTTCCTCTGCTCCAGAGGCGGCTCGTTCCCATTAACAGTGAAGCACGATGAACTAAACCTGCTGCGCTGGACGCGAGGACGGATCAGGGTGGTTTTGATTCGAGGCCAGCTTATCATCAAGCCCAAACTGTCACATTTGTTGGTTTTCCACTTGCTCCGTCGAGGGACTGACCAGTTTAATACCTGTTTTATCCATTTGCCCTGTGGAGAAGCGCTCAGAGGCCCCTCAGCCCATTGGTGGAGGCCGACTAGGACACCACCCAAACACTGGCTACAGAAGCTCAGCCTTCTCCAGAGCATCAAGTAATGATTTGCTGTTGTACTTTGTGTCAACAGACTGTGAATGTGTGATGCCTCCTGTTTGTGCACGTGAGGCAGCGCAGCTGTGGCGCATGCCCTTCGTCTCAATCTACACCAAAGCATTTACACTGAAGCTAATCACACCCATTTTTTGGTGCTGGGGCTTTTCAGTAAAAAGCTTTTGGATGTGAATAACGTGATTAGGTCACCGGAGGAAGTCTGCGAGGCTCTACGCATCACCAGCTCCATTGATTCACCGCTAAACACAAAGCACTGCTAGCGTTTGTCAGCGCTCACGACTCTGTTTGGGGACGGGTTCAAGGAATTCAAAGTGAATTTATCAAATTTAAAACCCTAAACTTATACCACTGTTTTGAGAATGTCTTTGAATGGTTTTAAATGGTTCTGGGTGGTTCTGGGTGGCTTTGGATAGTTCTAGATAGTTCTATATGTCCTTGGGTGGTCCTGTGTGGCTTTAATAGTTCTGCATAACTTTGGATGGTTCTAGGTGACTTTTCATGGATCTGGTTCTGTCATGTTTACGTTTCAGGGATTCTTATACCACATCAGCGGCTTCTTGTTTTCGTTTCTCTTTGTTCATGAGTGATCCAATGACCCTGAGCCTTTTTAACCCATATGTGCTTTGTTCTGCAGGTCTTTGAATCCAGCTCCAAAAGGAATTAATCTCCACAGCAGGTGAAGAATGATGGACCAGAGGCTAGAAACTGCTTTTCTAGTTCAGTAACACTAGGACAATGATAATTATGATCAAACTAACTAAATCAACTAGATCAACTAAATGTGCGAATGTGCTGTGTTAACATGGAAGCCGGTGCATAAGACGAAAGTGGCTCAGAGTTAATTGAATCGCGTAGAAGCTTAGTGTCCTTGGGCATTGAACCCCAAGTTGCCCCTGGTGTTTAAGCGGCAAGTGGGAGCTGCTGGCATCAGTGTGTGTGAGTGTGAATGAGTGAATGAGAAGTAGTGTACAGTAAAGCGCTTTGGATCCCGAAACGGTGTTTAAATGCGTTATATAAGTTCGGACCATTTACCATACAACTCACTTAAAGAACAATTTCATAGTCTGAACCACTGCCTGACCTTTGATCGAAGCTGCTCCATCGTTGATTGGTTCTGTGTCTGGTTGAGTCTCAAGGCGTTGTGGCTTTTTGTGGACTTTAGAAATTCTGCTGCATGGATCCTTTCAGAAACACGTTGAAGTTACTCAATTTCTGTCTTTTTAGACACACGTAATACCTGATTTCTAGTTGCTTCAGTTCCTTTGTGAATGAACAGTAGACATAGAAGTCACAGTCCAGGCATCATTACCTTAAATGCACTGCAATGCTGGCTGTTTGTTAATATCTTAGGTAACACTGATGAAAACAAGACTTCATGTAGTGATTCATTAGAAGAATTACACGTTTACATTTTCCTCTGGACAGAAACTGTCTAATTCAGGAATTTAGGAAGGTGCAGGTTCGTTGATTTCTGGAGACACGTTTCCTGGAAACCTGGGAGACATTAAGAACTTCAGGCCCAGCTGACATTAGCATCTAGCTCAGCTAAACACACACTCCATCAGCAATTTCACCCCTGTTCTAATTGAGTGCACAAAGCAAATGAAGCCTGGGGTTATCATAGCAATGGTCATTGTGCCCATGGATGGGTTTGGTTTTTTTTCCCAAGGAACCTGCAGCCACGACAGAGTAAGGCTTCCAAACGTTGTTCTCAATTGGGTTTGGCTCAGCTCTATTTCTGTCACGTCCGGGCTTTATAGCCACCTTTATTCATGCTGCGCTTCTGTCTCCTGCTGGTGGTGGCAGCAGAAGCTTATCCAGGACCCAGGCATGTGTTTAAACCTGGTGATGAAGAGCTGCCTGTAGGATTTCTCTTCTGGTTCAGACTCTGTGGTGCTCCTCACTTTGACGGACGCAGCGTGGCTTCCACTCAGCAGCTGCTTTCACACCTGGGAGCTGTGTGATACAGCTCCTCGTCTGCTACTCACTCTTTCAACTGTGTTTTTATTAAAGGTGTGTTAACTGCTGCACAGTCAGCGCAGGTTCTGTAAGTGACACAGAACCATCGGCTGAAGCAGCAAGGCTACACATCTGTTTCCAACTTATCCATAATTATCAGGCTAAAAAAGCAACAGCTTCCAGGTTATTGGCATCACTCTCTGATATTGTTCTCAGATTTGCATGGTGCAACAGGGTGACATGGCGCTGAAGAAGATACAGAGTTCGGTTCACAGAATCACGTGACTTTGCGTTAATGCACCGTTATTGGCTGGATGCAAACGACAGAACCACAGGCAGGGCTGGCCCGTGGCATAGACAGTATAGTCACCAGAAAAAGGAAAACCTTTACCAGTATTGCCAGATATGGATAATTGTCATGCTTATACGATAGTTTGGGAGTCTGTACAAGCCAATACACAATAGTTTTGACACTGCAGTTTACAGTAAAATGTTTGTGTCGGTTTGATTAAGGCACACATAACTACAAACTCTCTCAAACGTGGTTGGCACCTGATCTTTGTCAATCACACCAGCAGCTGCTGATTGGTTCAATTAGCTGCTTGGGTTTGTTTGCACAGTGGCACCGTTCATCCAGCATCACGACAGCAAAAATAAGCAAACAAGTTCTGGGGTGTGTTCCAGAAAGCAGGGTTGATTAACCTTCTGCTAAACCCTGAACTCTCAGTTGATTAACCCAGAACCTGCTTAGCCGGAGTATATTAGGTTCCAAAACACCTGATAGAGTTAGACCTCCTGTCTGTAACAGAGTTAATAAATGCGTTTGAAATGAGTTTTTTTAAATACATTTATGTTACCCTCTCCACTTATTGTAATGGGAAATTAAACATAACTTCCACATCGTTTGTACTATCAATTTCATGAGATTAGAATAATATTGGATAATAGTAATATTCTTGTAATCCTTCTGGAATCAAGATGAAACACAAAAACATCCTAAATGTCAGGATCCACCACACACACACACACAATAGCCCATTTGGACCAAGTCATAGCCAAGGTGAGCCATGAATAAAGATAAAAACTGTCTAATTTACCGTAAACACAAAAATCAGGAGGCAGAAACACACAATGAACCAAATAATGAATAAACAAAGCAAACCGAGCACTGGCGGCATGGCGGGAGCCAACCGAGCGCTAGCGGCATGGCATGAACCAACCGAGCGCTAGCGGCATGGCAGGAGCCAACCGTGCGCTAATGCGTAAGACACTGAGGAAACTGGATTTGGAAATCCAGATATTAGAATGAGACGTAAGTCTCATAGTTTACTCATAGTTACTGTTTTCTCTCCAAAGCTTCATGCTGAAAAAGTGACCACAACGCAATAAATGAATGAAACCTGAAACTGTTGTGCTCTGTCTTTATTATGGATGTCTTGTACACTAGTGTATATGCTTCTTGATTCAATACAGTCAAACTAAAGTTTGAGGAGGTAATCAGACAGTCTGTGTTAGTAGTTGTTTAGAGTACACATGAATGAGTGACACATTATCCTACTCAGGGACAGGCTACATCAAAACAATTAACTGAAATGAAGTATGTACTGTTCTCTGCACAGTCTACCATTTCTGTCATCTGTAAAAAGTCAGTATCATTAACAACTCTTGGGGCTCTCTCTTCTCAGGCTGGCAGTATTATGCAGCACAGTACAGGCCACAGTCACATCACAGCCCTGTCTGAGGAGACTCTCAGGTGGTGCAGGCACTGAAAGCCTGATTTAAGGAGCCCAAAGGTCATTTCGATTCGAGCCCTTGTTCTAGGGTGGGCATGGTTATAGGCCTGTTGTCTCTTACAATAATATGAACCACTGTCTTCATGATAACAGTAAACAAACATTATGCATACTAGGATGATTAAAATATATATATTATATATATTTATATTTTATATGTTTTATATATAGGTTTGGGGCATGCTAATAAATGATGTATCATATTTACAGAAGTGCATGGAATTGTGACACACACTGATCTCTAGTAGGAATACAGCGGAGCTGACTGATCAAGCACTAGGATTAATTCTAGCCTAGTTTTTAGCCTGCCCTGGAGCAGCCTAGCTGCAAAGCATAAATCTCCATGGTAACTTTCCTTGGCTTAATTTACCCTGCTTTGATGCAACTGAAGCAAGTTAACAAGTTAACAAGCTGAGCTGTTGCTCTTTAACAAACCACCTTTAAAGAAAAGAAAGGCCAGGAAGAGTCTTTTCTCTGTTGGAGCTCATGCTTTCTTTGTTTCTGGTGACTGAATGGAGCCTAAAGCAATGAAACTGAATATTTACCAGTTTAATTCTAGTGTGTAGTGATCCTTCACTTCCTTCCTGACAAACGGTTCTGGTGAGTCCTAATGATGGATGGGCGCTGGACGTTTCTGAGATTCTGAAAGGAAAAATGAAAACTTTAGCTTTTAACTTTACTTTTCAACAGTTTTCAATCTGATTTATTTTTGACTGAGGCTCAAATTGATTGTTTCAGCCTCATATCATAGTCAGGGTGAGAGTCACCTTGATCAATGGAATCACACAAGGCCACATACACAGATTTACACAGATACAAAGATTTAAAATGATAAATACGCTGCTTTTAAGGAAGGCAAAACTGAGATGAGTCTGTCTGAGTGGCAATCATTTGACATGTGTGTAGGCTGCACAGAATAATGTGTATGCAGATGACAGGATCCAGCTGAAAATGACAATTTGGACAGTGAATTAATTGTCTATCACATCTCTCTGTCTGCAAAAACTAATATTTTGGCAAATGTTACAGGCTGTAGGAAAGACAAGAGACAGAACAAGAGGAAATATGGGAACACAGGGGAGAAATAGTAGTGTGGAGGAGGAGATTTTTTGCCAATTTCTCATATAAATGTGAATGACAGCCAGTCTGCAGACGGAGCCTGATGGGCCTTATTACACTCAGACCAACAGGGTCATTACAGCTGATCAACTTTAAACCTAATTCTCCTTTCACCACAGTTTACCTTGATAGATGCTGCTGAAGACTGAACAATTACAGGACGTGAGCTGTTCAGAGACCAGTGAAAGACGTTAAGGCTCCCACTGGTCCCACTAAACCCCACTTTAATCCCATTCAAAGGCAGCTTCACGTTCAGTTACAGGGGCCTCATCAAAGAGCCTTTAACAGCCCGTTCATTACACAGGAGCAGCTTCACACCACCACCTGAGGCTGCTGCTCATCCTAAACTGGACCAGACACAATTTTTTATTTCTACTACCTTAGAACCTGGTTGTTGTCAAAGTCGGCATCGATCTCCAGCAGCAGCAGAATGCATATCTCTTACTACTGGGTAAAACAAAAAGGAGTCATTTGACACCATTACCCAGAATGCCCCACTCATTGATGATGCATACAGTTGTTCATCCAGGCTCCTCTTGCCATCTAATGGGACTGTGATGTTCTCTGCAGCCCCACACGGCTCCTTCCTTGCGTCTAATTGCATTAGCATACATGTAAGCACAACCTTGTGTGTGTGTGTGCGCGTGCGTGCGTGTGTGCGTGCCTGCGTGTGACTAATCTGAGAACCAAGGGATTCTCTCTGTACAGATGATGCTGTGTTCTGAGGACAGAAATCAAATGGCTTCTGGTGTTATCTTATTGATAAAGGGAAGGGAGGAAGCGAGTAATGGAGAAGACCAGACAGAGTCAGGAGTCAGGACAACACTGTGGACCCTTCAGCAATACACTTATAGGAAGGCAGGTGGCTGCGTGGGCTCCTCCTGGAGGATAAAAGCAGAGGTCAGAGGTTGAGACACATATACAAGTCACTTAGCCATAGAACGGTACAGTTCTGAGGTCCGAAGGCTGAGCACCTCACACATATTGGTGTGACAGCTAGTGACATTTGATTCATTGGATCAAAACAACATGTGAAGGAGGCCACAATGCTTCTCTAAGGGTCTCTGAGGGTTTTCTAAGGCCACATTGGCCATCCTGACGTAAGTGCTTTAAATCAAGATTTTTTCAAAAGATTTTCCTGAGATGCCTGAGTCCAAACGGATTCTTTGTTTTGAGTAGCGCTTTGATGTACAGCTCAGCGTCAGTAATTTCATTTGAGCACACGCCGATCCAGCGTCTGCTTCAAGGACAAAAACATTTGCCTGATGTTCCACTTGCATTTCTGTGTGTTTCATTAATTATTTTCAGCTGGAGCTCATGATTCTTAACTCATGATCAAAGGCAGCTTAGATCATAACAGGTTCGACCACCTGCTGATCTCACTCTACCTGGACTCTGACTCTGTGAGAGCGGGTTGCATGCATCAAGCTGCTGTGTTGTGTCTTGTTTTAAGAAGGTAAAAATAAAACAGTGCTGGGAGCAGAGTGGATTTAGGCAAGTGGCCAAACATTGCTCTGCGATCAGCAGAATACAGCGAACGAGCTCCGCGGGCAATAAATCAAGTGTGAGCTATTAATGTCAGTAAGAAAACAAACAGAACACGGAAACCTTCAACTGTTTTATAGAGACTAATAGCAATTATTACAATCAGCTGCTGGTTGTAAACAAAGGGCCTGCTGATACATTAAAACACTAATCACACAGGTCTGGCTGTAGATCGCAGCTCTAGCCACAGCCCATAACAGTAATGATGTTAGAACCAAAGACACAAAAAACACAGACTGACAAACATTCGGCGCTGCACTCGCAGCAACCGGCTCCTGGTTTGGTTCTGTGATTGGCTGTAGGTCTGAGTGATGTCTGGTCACCTGTCCAGGGTGAACGTACCTCTTGCATGATTGACAGCTGATGCTAAATGGGAGTAGTTGGGTTCTCTATACATGTAGAACTCTTTGCAGCCCGACTGTAGCACACGCTGGGACCATAACACTGGACTTAAATAATGTGATCGGCCACAACCTGCCTCCAGTCTCTTCCTGTGTGTGTCCCTGTAGACTGTGCTGCTAAAGGTCCTCTGAGCAATGCAACATGCCACATCCCTGCAGGTAGAGTGTCAGGACAGAACCAGACTGGACTGGAACTCATTTGTCAAAAATATGAAAATACGTCAAAACGTTTGGAAAAAATGGTAGCAGGACAGCTGACTACTTTTATGAACAAAAAAATAAACAAATAAACAAGAAAAACCATTTTAATGAATTTCAGTCAGGTTTTCGCAAGATGCATTCCATTGAGACTGCTCTACCTAAGGTCTCCGGTGACATAATGATGGCTGCGGACGGCCGTTATACAATCTTAGTTTTATTAGATGTAACATCTGCTTTGACACTGTGGATCATGGAATCTTGATAAATCGACTCCAGTGTGAATTAGGCTTTTCTGGGTGTGTCCTCCCATAGTTCTTGTCTCGTTTCTTAGTGACCAACCCTTCAATGTTTCTATTAATAACATCATGTCTGTAGTGGCTGTTCTGTCATGTGGAGTCCCACAGGGTTCAGTCTTGGGCCCATTTTTATTCTTGTTATACACATATCCTCTTGGCCATTCATTGTTTAAAAATGTGTCTTATCACTTTTATGCAGATGATGTTCACATTTATTCATCGTTTGATCATTCAGAGTTTTATTTCTTAATCACGTATTGATTTTTTAAATTGTTTTTACTTATTGTAATAAGTCAACTTTAAATCAACTCCAGACTGTCCAGAATGCTGCAGCAAGGCTTTTAACAGGAACCTTTAGAACAGCCCATATCACTCCAGTGTTATTGCTGCCTAATTAGCTACTAGTCAAGTCCAGAATTGATTTTAAAATTTAGTGATAACATTTAGAGCACTACATGAACACGCTCCTCAATAAATTAAAGCTCTATTAACCCCATATTCCTCAAACTGTGCTCTCTGTTCCTCAAATCAGTCCCTTCTGATGGTCCCCAAAACCCGTCTAAAGACTCAGGGGGACCTGTCTTTTCAGGCTGTAGCTCCTAGACAGTGGAATGTGTTGCCCCTGTCACTGCGCATGATGGAATCTTTCGATGGTTTTTAAAAGCATCTGAAGACACATTTATTTAAACCGGCTTATAGTTGACAGAGCTTCTAGGTTTGAACTATTTTATGATTTTTAACTTTGTTGCTGTATTATTACTGTAGTTTTGAATATGTTTTTAGGTTTTGTTTTATTGTTTTTTATCTTTTGTGTCTGTGGTCACTATTTTATCCTATATCATTGTACCTTGTGAAGCACTTTGTGATTTTATCTGTGAAAAGTGCTATATAAATAAAGTTCACTCACTTACTTACGTACTTACATTTGAACTGACTTGTGATGTGCTTGTAAAGATGGAGTTTGGAAATGGCTCCAGTAGTTTAGGGTAATCCAGCAGGCTCTGGTCCAGCGGATGTGAGCTGGGGCTAATCAACATTATGCATCGACATGGGCACTAATCTTCTCCAGACCTGATGAAGACGAGAGATAAAAGGGTGAAGAAGTTTTCAGAGAGTTTTCTAGGAGGATCTGAAATGCTTGTCTGATCTATTGTCAATTGATCGGCTTTAATTTCTGTCTCCGACGTCTGATGTCTTCTACACCAGGACGTGAATTGGATCCATTCTGCTAAACAATGTTCAAAAACAGCGGGGAGATCTCCTAAACCTTGGTACAGCACAAGGTGGAGGTTTACTTTTCTTATGTGGTTGCCTCAGACACAGCGGCGCTAACGTTACAGCCCATTGTGGTGGTACAGCAGCAGGAGAGTCAGAAAAAGCTTCACGCTCGGCTGCACTGTTGTAAATAAAGAGCAAAGTAAAAGCAAGGGAACAAAAGGAAAAATGCTGGGAAGAATGAGAGTAGCGCGTGAGCCTGAGCTCCCTGGGGTGTTTCTGCTGACACACTGAATGACCACGGTGGCCAAGAAGCAGATTGAATTCTCCAAATGGCCTTTCCCCTGCAGTTCGCTCCAACCCCCGGGTCAACCGTAAAAGCAGTCAAGGCATAAAATTTCCAGGAATTGATTTGCATTCAGTAAAAACCGGGCTCCTTATCGCTTCCTTTCTCGCAGGGCGGCACGGATGACGAGTTTAACAGGGAGGGAGCACAGAACCACAGCCAAACTCAGAAAGAAAAGAGAGACTGTTTGTGTGCATTACTTAGGAGGAGAGCAGGGAGAGAATGGACGATGAGACCAGACCAAGAGGTAACATTTACCTCTGCATGGATCCGGTGCATGGGATGAGGTGTTGGGGATATGCAAGGAGCACAAATGATGATAATTGGGATAATAGCTCCTGAGGGGAGATCTCAATCAGGTTTATAATTTAGGTTCACCAATTCCAGTTATTGACCTGTCTATGATGATTGTCTATAGTTTGGAAAGTGAAACACTTAATTATGATTAATTAATAATTATCAATTGAATGAATTAATTAGTTAGTTCAGTTAGGCACCACCTTGTTACCAGGGACCAATAATCAATTTGGAATAGCAAATACAGTCTCTCAATTGTATTTACATTAGATTAAAGGGTGAAGCTCCACATCCAGCCTGGTTCTGTTGGAGGTTTCGTCCTCCTTAGAGAGGGAGTTTTTCCTCTCCACTTTTACTGTCAAATTGTAATTAAAGGCTTGCTGTATGTGGGATCTGTTGGGTTTATTTGTGTAAACCTCACTTTGTAAAGTGCCTTGTTGTGATTTGGCGCTATATAAATTTAGTGGCTAGCTGGCGGTGGGAGCTTTGAGGTGCTGCGGGTACAGAGGAAACTCACCGACAGAGAAAAGTGTCAGCAGGGAG
The DNA here is from genome assembly GCF_900634795.4 of Betta splendens. Taxonomy (NCBI): domain Eukaryota; kingdom Metazoa; phylum Chordata; class Actinopteri; order Anabantiformes; family Osphronemidae; genus Betta; species Betta splendens. Next base: position 19,989,924 of record NC_040885.2, read on the forward strand.
TCAGGAAGTCTCACTGGGGGATCCAGTTTTTGGCGCTCAAGTTTGAAATGCCTTTGTTTCAACTCACTAAAACCATGATGAAGGCTTACATTGCAGTGGTTCCTTTGTTTCAGGCATATGGCTCATCCATATATAGATATTTAAGAGATGAATTAAGAATAGAAGTCACAACAGATCCTCTCAGCGCCAGCGCTGCCTTTGCTGAGGCTACATGTTTCTATTACTAACCCATTTTCCTTTCGTCAGAGGCCCTCTGTGTGGATGCTGTCAGTGTGGAATTCACCAGACTCCACAACCAACCACAGCTCATTCAGTGCAGGATGTTCTGCTGGAGGCTTCTACATCAGTTTGTCCTCAGCCATCGCCGCCAGCAGCAGGAAACTCTCCTATCAATTAAAAACCCTGCACCAGGCACAAAGGGGACACGGGAGTAATAGTCAGAACCCAGGAACACACAGGTTGTCATTGTGGTTCTGGAGGCGCCGCAATGTCGTGGGTGGGCCTTGACTGACTGAACAGAACTTATAGGGGCTTCTGGAGAGAAACACACAGCTCGTTAAACCGGGTCACTGCCTCAAACATGCATCTAAAAGCTCTGGAGGATGGTGGCTGCTGTGATCTAATCTAGGCCAACGTCTGTGAAAGCTGAACCTGAGAAGACAGGACAGTTATTACAGACAGGTTGGGAAGCCTCATGTAAGGATCAGCTGTCAATCAGGTGAGAGGCAGGTTCAGCAGGATCAATAGGCCTGGTTTAAAGACCAGAGTGGATCAGCTCAGCCTGAGAAAACCTGCCAATTCATTATCATGAAGTTTATGCAGGAAGCTGAAAAAATCCAATGTATAATGGTATTTACCTTGGAAATCACTGGCAACAGCCCTTCATTCAGCGTAAAGGTCCCAATAACTCACTTTATGTGACAGATAAATGAAGCCAATGTCAGTGAGACAAGACTAAGGTAAAAGAAAGTGTGTGTGAAGTTGCAGGAAGAAGAAATTTGTTGAGCTCTGTGAGCAGAAGCTTGTGACCCAGGTGACACATGCTCCACTAATGCTACTGGTGCCTTGAGTCACGCTGCACCATCCTCCACCCCACCTCCAACAAACTGTATGTAGCGGCCGAACCTCCACGGGTTTAACTGCATGTTCGTCCAGTCTCTGAGCAGCAGACAAGTAGGAAAGCAGCTTCGCTGACACTAAACCCAGAGTATGAACAGACTCATCTAGACGTGATCACTGCTGCAGCCTCGGGTCAGCAGGTCACCACAGAGTCCAGCATCGGCCAGGCATCGGACCGAGCAGGCGCCTGATCAGCCTTTGTGGGGATTATATTCGGCTGCTTAGGGCCAGAGCTCAGCCGGTGGGAAGCTCCAGCTCCTAGGAACAGGTGGGTCCATGCTTCTGCAGCAAAGAGCTCAGACTGTAAACGCAGAAATGTTCCATCATGTTTTATTTATAGGCATCTCCCTGAAGTGATCGATTTGTGCTGCACATGAATTATATCAACTTCACATTAATCACAGTGTAATGAAGAGTCGTGACCTGAGTTCAGCTCATCCATATGCTGTACTCGTCCTGTTTCACAGAGGTCAGGCATATGGGGACACAAAACGCTCTCACTCTCCCAGCATTAAACTGTCTCTGAGAAGACAACGACAAATACCACTTTAATATGTCATGTGCTACTAGCTCAGCTTCATCCTGTTGATCAGCAGCAGCTGTGAACAGACTCGCTCTTTTCACTGAAAGGGATCCGGACTTTGCTGTTTCCTGAATATTAGAACTTGGGTCTGGTTCATCACAGGTACATTTAGTGTTCATCAGGTAAAGTTTGTTGTAGTTTATTGTGAACTAGACACAGTCTACAGGAGCAGAAGGTGTTTGAGACATGTTGATGAGACACCTTCACTTTTCAGACAAACTGTTGACACGTAATAACTTTTAAAAGAAACTAAAAATTATAATCCTATTTATTTTTTACCTTTTCCCTGTCTTCAAATCCTGCTCCTCACTCCTTAAACCATCTTCATGTTCCAGAAGTTACCAACAAGCCACACGTCCACATCTGGTTCAGTGTGACGGAGACTGAGGCGTCTGTAGCTAAGCTATGAAAAATTTACATTTCCTGACCCGAACCATCACAAACAGATCCACATCAAACCCGGAACCTTAATACACAAGAAGCAGCTCATAAATGGAGGGACTTTAACTCAGCAGCAGCAAACACAGAAGGAGGCTTCCTGGTTAATCAGGTTCCCAGGAAGCTTGTTTATGCTGCAGCTGCTTCGTCAGTCAGACCCAGTGTTAATTAACATGATGCTGTTACAATAATATCATGCTACATAACTAACTAAACCAGGAACTGGTTCAGGCTCATATTCATGTTAATTATCTCACATACTGTTGGTTTGTTGTAACTAATTTACTGAGCAGGTGGAGCAGCTGGTCCAGTGGTGCAGTCAGAACCAGCTGAAGCTCAAAACACTCAAAACTTGACTAATGGAGAAACTGGAGGTGACGGTGGACTTTAGGAAGAACCGCCTGCCCCCCCCCTCGCCATCCACAACAACAGTGTCTACCGTGGTCTCATTCAGGTTCCTAGGGTCCACAATCTCCCAGGACCTGAAGTGGGCCCCCCACATAGACACTGTCCACAAAAAGGCCCAGCAGAGGTTGTACTTTGAGACAGCTCAGGAAGTTTAACCTGCCCAGGAGCTGCTGACCATCTTCTACATGGCTAACAACCAGTCTGGATGGCTCCTGATGGCTCCTCCATCACCGTGTGGTTTGGTTCAGCCACCAAGCACGATAGACACAGACTGCAGTGGGTGGTCCAGTCAGCGGAGAAGATCATTGGGACTGAGCTTCCTTCTATTGAGCACCTGTACCGGTCCAAACTCAGGAAACGGGCTGTCAACATCACTGCTGACCCCACACACCCTGACACAAACTGTTTCAACTCCTCCCCTCTGGCAGGCGTCACAGACTCATAACCACCAGAACCACCAGAACCACCAGAACCAGCATACACAGAGTGAGCATCTTACCCCAGGCTACGTCCGAGCTGAACTCTACCGGTCACACAATACAATGACTCTTCACAGACACAAACATAAACGTGCAATAACCATTGTTGAATGTGACACAGTGAGCTGCAGTTTATATTCTTTATTTGTTCATTTTTGTAAATAAATATAGTTGGAATTGAAAATAGAGAGTGCTTATGAAACTGATTTGATCTTCACCAGAGTCATAAATATGAACAATCACTGTAGCCAGACAGACGAGGCCCAAACAGAACTAGTCACAGTGGGTTCGTACTCAGAGACCTGCTGACTCTTGTTCAAGATCAGCTCCGTTAAAGAGGAGCTGGTGTGATCATATGACGTTCAGAGGTTTACTAACAGGAGCAGTAGTAGATGGAAGCTGGGATCCTAAAGACTCACTAAGGCAGATGGATGAGTCACTGCAGGACAGTCTGGGATTCTTTCAGTTGTGTCTTGACATCTCTAAGTGGCAAACACGAAATGCAAACGACTCAAAAGGAAAGTCAACAGAACCAAAATCACAGAGGAGAAGAAGCGAGGAGATGAGAAGAGAAGGCAGGAGAGGAGGAAGAAGAGGAAAAGGTTCAGAGTTAAGGAGATAGATGAGTGGTGATAGCGAAATGAAAGGAGGGAGAAACGTTAGGACAGCAGAGCGACATGAGGGGTAGGATGGAAGATGAGAAGAATGGAAATAAAAGAAATGAAAGTGAGAAGCAGGTGGAGGAGAGGACAGGGAGGAATGCAAGGATGGGAAGGAAAGTAGAGACAGATGGGTGGGAGGACAAGGCAGTGAAAGAAAGAGATAAGAAGCATGACAAGACGAGAGGGAGGCAAGAGGAGCATGGGGAGAAGACAGTAGGGAAGATCTGATAGGAAAAGGAGAAGGATGGAGGAGGGAAGGAAGGGCGTTGGAAGGAAGCAAAGGAAGAGACGTGAGAAGGAATCAATGGAAGGGAAGGGAGGGGAGGAAGGAAGGAAGGAAATAAAGGGAGGAGGAAACGAAGGACAAGGATGAGAGGAGGGAAAGAAGGAAGGGAGGGACGTGAGAAGAGAGAAGGGAAGGAAGGACAGAAGGAGAGGAGGGAAGGAAGGAAAGAAAGTAGAGGAGATAAAAGAAAAGGGGGTGAGGAGCAACACAGTAAAAATAAGAAAGTCGAGGGTGAGGAGGAAGATATAGGAGGAAGACAACAAGCCATAAAAAAGAGAGCAAACAAACAGCTACCAAATCAAAGGATGGAAACACATCATGAAATGAACATGAACAGAGTCGCGTCCAAACAGACAGGAGCTCCTGCTGTGCTTCAGCGTACAGACGTTTGTCATGGTAACAAAAGTGCCGCGCAGCAGGATTTGAGCACACGAGTCACCGGCAGCGTCTGAAGCTCGGCTGCTCCGGCTCCAGCAAACAAAACCGCCCAGTGGGTTTTCTGTCGCATGCGCCTGGATCCTCGAACACAGAAGGAGACGCGGCTCTCAGTGAGGAAACAGAACCGGCAGGATGGACCATGCAAAGAGCCAGAACCAGCAGTGCGTCTGGGTCGCCCCAGCACCAGCGCCAGCACCAGCACTAGCACCAGCACCAGCACCAGCGCAGCACCAGCACCAGCACCCGCACCAGCACCAGCCCCAGCACCAGCACCAGCACCAGCCCCAGCCCCAGCCCCAGCACCAGCACCAGCGCCAGCACCAGCACCAGCCCCAGCCCCAGCACCAAGCACCAGCCCCAGCACCAGCACCAGCGCCAGCGCCAGCACCAGCACCAGCCCCAGCCCCAGCACCAAGCACCAGCACCAGCCCCAGCACCAGCACCAGCCCCAGCCCCAGCCCCAGCACCAGCGCCAGCGCCAGCACCAGCACCAGCCCCAGCGCCAGCACCAGCACCAGCACCAGCACCCGCACCAGCACCAAGCACCAGCCCCAGCACCAGCACCCGCACCAGCACCAGCCCCAGCCCCAGCCCCAGCACCAAGCACCAGCACCAGCCCCAGCGCCAGCACCAGCACCAGCACCAGCACCAGCGCCAGCACCAGCACCGCCCCCAGCACCAGCACCAGCACCCGCACCAGCGCCAGCACCTTTTGGCTGAACCAGGCACGTGAAGCTGAAAGGCGCAGGAACGGTGCAGTGTCCAGCTCCACCTTGGCACCTGAGAGGAAGCAGAACCTCTGAGAGGGAGAGAATATCGTCAGCGTGTCCCGAGCACCAGCGTTTAGCGGGTCGACCCACACAACAAGGTACTGAACCTCAGAGCTGCAGCCTTAGCTCATCGTAAATGGGCAAAGATGGGCAGATATGAGGCTGGAGAGAAGCGGACGCTGTGGACGTGTGATTGTGGGCACGTTCATGATGCTGTCAGGGCTGAACTGGGCACAAGTTCAGTTTCATACGTACGATTTAAAGGGAGATCGCATCCTCTGCCCCATTCATCACAGATTGACTTCAGGTCCGGCCTCCTCCCATCGACCCAGATGTGAAGGAAGCAGCTGTGAGGAGGCGACGCTGGGCCCAAAGCTTTGGCTCAGAAGTAAGATGCTGGATGTTAGCGGCTGTTTGCTTTTACAGAAGCCAATGTCTTTTACGTGCACCTGGAACTAAAGGGCGTCTTATCAAAGCTCCGCATCTGATAGAAAACATTGACCTCATCATGTCATGTACACGAGGCGGTGCGTGATGACATCACACGTGGCAGCTGGTGACAGTGGTGAAGTGTGTCGGTCGGTTACTGGGTGAGTGTCAGGGCACATGCAGCGTCTGTGAGGGTAGGAGCCTCCACAGCCTCCGCTGCACAGACCTGAGGGGCAACAGCAGTTAGCAGCTGTAAAGGACCCCGAGCCTACGTTCTGACATTATTCTGCTCTAACACTGAATATTAAAGTCAGGAGTTCCTGTGAACATACACCATGCGTTTGTCACACTAGAAGCTGCACAACTTATCATCAAACTTCACAAAGGACCAAAAGCTTTCTCGTAGTCTGACCTCAAGTTGTGGTTTCGTCGGGTCCCTGGGCCCGTGTTTCTTCTTTAAACTTTCCTAATTCATCTACAGCTCAGGGAAGACAGAGTTCAGAAAATACAAATGAGAGCCCAAACAGCTGCGCGGACCGGCCTCATCTCTCCAGTCAGTACCAGCGTGGTGGCGAGGGCTCAGCGAGCAACTTTGTCGCACCAGCCTCTGAAAGTTAAAGACGTTTGACGTTTTGTCCACTTAACTGCTGTGGATTTGATGGAGGACCTAGGACCAGTACAACCGACTGGACCAAAGCTGCTTCGGTTCTGGTTTTGATTTAGGCAAAGACGGAACGTAAACGTCTTCTGTCAAAGCTCTGAGTGACAACGGACACACTGAACCCAAACTGAGGCCAGGAGAGCTTTACCCTGACCCTGTGTGAGTCCTGTGCCTCCAGCCAGGATCACCAGACATCACTACGCTGATTTCAGAGCAACAGACGTGCAGCAAAGACCTGAACTAGGTTAGAGAAGCTGTAAAACGCTGTTTTAAAGTCAACTCCCCCACAGGACTGAGGACATAGGGTTTGTAGTGAACTCTATCACAACAAGGGAACAAACACATGAATAAAGATGAGGAGGAAGAGGAAGGGAGCAGGTAGAGGACGGTGTGGGCTCGAGACCCACATCAATGGGCTTCACCATCGGCTTATCAAGCGCAACCTGTGATGTGGTTCAGCAGTGTGTGTTTTACTGAGGAGCAGGTGTGTCTAACAAACAGACCTCTGGTATCAATAATGCAGGAGAACTACTAGCGCTCCTTCTTTAGCCATTCAGCTGATCACAGACTGTACAGCTAAACCGCTGACACTGCACTCACACTTTAGCCGCAACGTCTCACTCAATAATTTACAACTTCACCTCCAAACTGAGCAGCGCTCGGCTAAAGGAGAGCTTAACCCTGCTCAGTCAGCATAAGGGAAGCAGGTGTTTGGACCTGTGCTACTGACTGGTACCGGAGCGTGACCCCGCTGACACGCAGGTCAGGGTTGATACAGTGGAGTCAGGACGTTAAGAGGGGGAGGTTTCTGACGAGGTCAAGGATGTGTGATTACAGGTGCTGATGGATGATGGACGGCGGAGAAAGAAGAAACAGGCCAATTGAGTCCTCTGGAAATAATTTGAATTTTGCCAGGCAGTCAAACATTAATGCTGATCTCTTACAAGACCTGGATCCATTACAAACACACTCAAAGGAGCCAAACATGGAAACGTAGCATCACACAGAACAAATGTGGATACACAAGCACACAAAGCCCAGACAAAGGTCGGGTTCTGGCAGACGGCGTGGGAGTGTGTGACCTTTGCATGTGTCCACATTTACATTTACACACAAGGCGGCTGTGAATCTATTTGGCTTTGAGAGGGAAACACAACAGAGGCATAAGTTTCTCCTTTTATGTTTGACTGTAATTAAAGTCAAAACAAAGAAGCAGCGAACGTGTGTCATCCAGTCAAGAACTGAATGGTTTGATTTGGAGGTTCCCACTGAACCAAGCATCTCCCAAATGAATCCATGTCCATCCATCCATCCATCCAACACTAAGACTTCATGTGTAAATATTCGGACACCTTTCTTGAGTCGCCCATCATCCGAAAAGACCAACAATGCTTCATTTTCTCCATATTTTACGATTGGCTGACCTCTGCGTTGATGCTAAGCTAACATTAGCCATCAGCCTCTTCTACCCTAATCATGGGAAATGAAAGTGCAGAGCAGCACATGACTGCATTCATTTACAGAAATATTCAAGCGGTTTCTCGCTTCCTGATTCAAGGGTGACATGTAAGCTTTTAATAACTCAGCTCCTTCTTCAAGCATCGTTTGTCTCTCCCTTTAAGGAGTGGTGGGCCGCTGCTGCTCCGGACTTGTCAACTGTGATTTACCGCACCATTATAAGAGTTGCGCATAAAACACAAGGCTGATAACAAATGCATGGAAAATAAAAATCTGCACGTGTTTGCACTCGTGGCTCCGTGAGCGTCTCTGGGACCATTCCTCTTCTTCTGTGACAACGCCACCAATCTCTCTCTCCCTCCATCTCTTCTGATGCCATCTCTCTGTTCCAACTCCATCCGTCAGTGCTTCTCTTCTCTGGCTGTTCTATTCTCCAGCCAAAGCATCATGCTCTTTATTGTTTGATTAAAAGTCAAAAATAGAGCTTGACATAAGTGACAACACACAGATGATCCATTGTTCAGTGTTTTTCAGTCACTTGATGAAGAACACACAGCTGAAGCTTGGCGTAATCTCTACCTCATATTCACTGTATTGAATGGTGACTTTGGTGACCTGTTCCTGTTTAGACTCTTCCAGCAGATTCCTCTGGTTCTCACAACATTTCTCAGCACAACCTTAACACCTTAACATAAAGGAAGGAAGGAAAGTCACTTTTTAGTCCCACAAGTTCTCTGCATTTTGAGCGGCAGCTGCATTTTGATGGGTCAAAGGGGATCGAACCTTTTGCTTTCGGAGGCCAACGCTCTACCAACTGAGCCAGGTTGAGGTACCAGGGTACCGACATCAAGCTGTTTAGGGACAATGGCAAGGCAACGATGACAAACTCATCTAATCTGACTTTTGGGACCATTCATCTTGTTCATGGTTCACTCAATAAAAACATATTTTTTCATAATAGTCAGGAGCAGATAAGATCGAATCAATGGCTGTATGAGTGCTTTTCATTTCATGACAATCAATAAAGCTTCTTTTCATCATAGCGCTGCATTGCTGCAGAGCAGAAGTGTTCAGGGATCACAGAGCTCCACAGGCCCTATTTAGGGTCTGTGGTTGGTCACAAGATTTGGTGCCTCTGGGGATCAAATGGCTGACTATATGACTGTAGACATGTTTAATATCAAATTAAACAGCAGAGCCAAGACTACAACACTACATAGGTGTTGTTCATGTGCATCAAACACAGACAAGACGATATGATGAAGATGAAGATATTATACAATAAACCGTTAGCATGTAGTTAGCATTATAGCCAGCCCTGGGCTAGTTTGCAACCCATTTATGGGTCTACCGTTGTGATACTTTATGCAACACGCATAAACTCAAATGAAAGCCCTAGTCTAAAGGAATCTAATGATATGCATCGAGGCATGCTAGCTATCACATGTGGTGAGTTATGAGCCAAAGAATAACATACCCTAAGCTAATCGCTAGCTAAATAAACAATGTACAAATTCAATTATGATCACACAAAGTCCATATTACTCGCAAACAGAACCCATTCTCTGTTATTTCTTCCTAACCTTCTGGGAGGTTACTCACTCTTTTACTCTCTAGCCCTCCCAGAGCTTGTCTGAAGTGATTTATAGGGGGTGCCATTTGGTGACATTTTTTATTACACCAGGGCCATAAAACGCAAACTTACTGGATTTTTACTGGCTACCAGTCCTGTCAGTCTTGTGTTGGTGTTTGTAGGCCAATTCCATAGGTTATAACAAGTAAAAAGACACCTCACTGGCCACGGTCAGTTGTTGCTAGGCGGAGATATGGCCGCACAGACACCTGCCCCCCTAGTTGCCTGTACAGTGACAGATTTGAAAACGGTGTATTGTTGTTTTTGGTGAATATTTAAATAGATAGATAGAAAAACACAATACAATATGCACACTAGAAAACTCCTAATAGGGGTGGGTAGATTCATCCTAATTGATCCTAATGAATTTTTACTCCCGTATGCACTGCTGCCATGTTTTTAAAGACGTGACCTAACTATTTTGTCTATCTGCATCTCTAATGTGGCGTGCCTGTGCGCCGGAACAAAGCAGACACACACTAACATCTAAAATACTGGTCTAGTATTTACTTGGTTTGGGATCGACACCAAAGTTTACAATATCGTCCACTCCCAAACTCCTAAACTCATCATCATCAGTAACAGTCACACTGACTTTACACCCCATATCACATGTCACGTGTGTCCCCTACATCATGACACCATTTGCAGGCAGAAAAGGCATGTTAACATGCGACAATCTGAATCAGCTGTATGCATGGAGAAGCCAATGTGTGATCCAGGACCGATCCACACGTTCAGTTTCATTGATCCATTGTGACCTGCCTAATTCGTGTCCTGTCCCTTTAAAGAAGGCTCATGCTGCCTACTCCTCTTCCTTCCCTCAATGGAAGATTTTTTCTCTCCTTATAAGTATTATTTTCCTGCCATGCTACAAATTAGAGTGTTGTCAATGCTCCGTCATGTATGTTTGCATTGGATTTCATCAGCGTATCTCTTAGATACAGATTTTTTTCACCTTAGATCTTTTATCACCTAAACTATGTTAAATCCAACCAGGACCTTGTTTTCATCAGAATGTGAGCTTCCTCTGAGGCACCATTGCAATAGTGCCTTTCATGGAAGAGACATCATGGACTGGGCCAAGGAATTCCCTGAACTTGCAGTCTCAAAGGTGCTTTACCCAGCAGGAGGGACGGATCCAGACTCTGAGTGGAGGGATGAACATAACATTTCAGATTTTCCATTAGCACCATCCAGGTTTGTCTGTCTGGCTTAAAATAAGCAGGTTGTTATCACTGGGAAACCAGAGAGATGGTGTTTACAACTGGCCAACAGACACACAGACTGACACGAGAAGACATGAAGAAAGGAAAGAAAGATGAAAGAGGGCTGAACCCAGCGCAGAGTAGGAGGCAGCCAGGGCAGGGGTGTGGGTCTCAGAGATAAAACCACTGGACGTGGCTGAGGCCCTGCAGCTCCTCAGCTGGAAGAAGGGGATTGTTCCTTCAGGGGAACAGGCGGTGCCAGCTTCCTACGCACACTGATCCGAGGGCCCTGCTTTAAACACCATCGACAGAAAGCATGAATGTGTGTCATTGTGCTGAGGAGGGAGATGCTGTGATGCCTCAGGGCTGGAGTGATAGCAACACCTGGAGGAGACGCTGAGCGGAAGCTGAATGTAGTGGAGGCTGACGATCACTCAATTAGCTTCCATCTAACATGACAGTCACACGTTTTCAGTGGCCGCATCAGTCAGTGTATTTCAGTTGCTGATTGGTTTCAGCATCTTCACATTAGGCAGGAGCTGCTCTGCTGCCATGTGTAGGTTCACCTAGAGGTACTTAACCACGGCAGGCCAGATTCTGGATGACGGAGAAAGCCTCCTCTTCTATAGAACCCTCTGAAACACTTCAGCATCAGCATGAGTGTCCTCCCGCTATTAGTACTGCTGCACATCTGCAGGGCCTCAGGCTGTAAGCCACGTTACATGGGGTCAGTGCAGCATCAGTCTTAAGGAGGAGAGACCGAAAGAGAACCCACAGTCACACCTGAACAAAACCCTTTGCCTCAAAACGAAGGAGCAGGAAAGATCAGCTCTGATCGTATGTAAAATATACCAAATGTCATCCTTTGTATGATATAACAGCATCGGTTCATGTCTGAGTGTCTGAGTTTAGCTTCAATCACTGTGAAATCATTATGTTCAGGCTTATTAAGGACTTAAGTGCTCACATGCATCATTGCGTCCTGCTGAGAACTGATATGAAACAATCTGAAAACCCAGTTTTGGAGGTAGATCAATACATGGAGAAACAGCAGCTGATTCCTGCAGCTGACTGATAAAGTTGTGCTGTCTGTCCATGGTCCTGGAGCTGCACACCTGAATCTCACTCTGACAGGAGATAGTGCCTGGTCGGGACGAGCATAAATCACTGGTCTGAGATGGGATGTGAGGTGTGAGTGGGGCGATGAGCTGCTGGAGGGGAGGCCTAAATTTTATCACATCACCGGGCTCATTGTCAACTCGTGGAGCAAGTCTGCCCTCTGCTGCCAGTGCCTGTGACAACACCTCAGAGACCATTAGGTCAAAATATGTACAGCTCAGGAAGTTTAACCTGCCCAGGAGCTGCTGACCACCTTCTACACGGCCATCTTTCAGTCTGTCCTCTGCACCTCCATCACTGTGTGGTTTGGTTCAGCCTCCAAACAGGACAAACACAGACTGCAGAGACGATCATCGGGACTGAGCTTTCTTCTATTGAGCATCTGTACTGGCCCAGACTCAGGAAACGGGCTGTCAGCATCACTGCTGACCCCACACACCGTGCACATAAATCGAGGCAGGTCCTCCGCTCAGGCAGGTCTCACAGAACCATAGCCACCAGAACCACCAGACACAGAGCCAGCTTCTTCCCCACAGCTGGGTCTGAGCTGAACACTCACATAAAGCAAGAACCCCAGAAGCAAGAAGTGCAATGACCACAAATGTGACTTTTATCAACAACTTGATAAAAAAGAATACTGATAAAGTGTAAAAAATTAAAAATACACATGTTAATAATTCTCAGTAGAACAGACAAAGTAGGGCCAAATCAAATTCCTTGCTATACAAACTACTGAGACAGTTTTAAAATGAAAGCTTTTTAACAGTTGATTAAACAGATATTAGATCAATAAATCATACAGTTCAATTCAGAGTCTAACGCCTCTCGTAACGTCACGAGTGACGTCTCTTTTAGCCTGCACGTCTCCCCGTAGCAACATGGCGGCGCCTCAGCGCGCTGCTTTGCCGCTGGCCCTTTAAGACTCTGTCGCCCTGGTGACAATGGGGGCTAACGCGCATGTTTGCGCTCTTTAGCCTCTTAGCATCAGTTTTTCTCCTGTTGTACTGGACGTGTACAGACGACGACTCCTGTCCGGCACCGTGTGGTAGGTACCGAAACAAATTGGACCGAAGCAGCGTCGCGTGACGCGCTTCCTCCCTTCACTCACTCCCGCCCTCTCCGGTCTGTCGTGCTGTCTCTAACGCACGTTAGCATCAGCGCTAGCATTTTGCGACATCAGCGCATGAACGACAGACCGGTGCTGCGTTCACGTGTCGCTGTCCGTGGTAGCTCATCCACTCAGAGTCGTCCAGCTCACTGCTGTCTTTTCACTCACTCCATCCAGACTTTCTTGTGTACGTGGGTTCCATTCAGGCCGGAAGCTGAGTTCATCTCTCCCAGAAGATGAGCGGAGGCGCTGATGCGCAGCCCGTGACCTGCACCGTCAAAGCCGCCGTCCACCTGCAGGTCGGAGATGCTACGACGGACACGGCTCCGTCCGGAGTGTGTGTTGTGGACGTCAACCTTCCCTTTGGAAAGTCTGTTAACGTAAGAAGCTGTCACGGCAACATGGGGGGTTCAGGGTGGGACTAGATTGACCCATAAACTGAGACATTTCTAGTAAAAGGACCAAAGCAAAGCTTGGTGAATGTGGCTGCTCCTGTGCTCGTTGCGCCCGTGAAGGGGCGCTCAGCTCTGTGTTTTCAGTCAGTGTGCAGAAAAAAAAGATTTCTCAAAGTACTGTTTTCCCCTCAGTGCTGATGTTATTCAGCATCTGTGTTTCCTGGCGTCTCCCAGCGGCGCAGCCTAATTAGACAGAAAACACACACACACTAACCACTGGTTAAATATAAAGAGCGTTCCTGTGTTTTTGGGCTCTGACCTACTTCTCGGCATTTAGTCCTAATTAAGCAGTATTTTCATGCACAGTGGCTCCTCGTTGGCTCAGAGCTTCAGACGTTTCTCTGTTTGATGCTTCTCTCTTCAGGTTTTAATGTTAATGCCGTGATTTGGCAGAGTCAGTGTTTCTACAACAACAGGTTAAGACCCATTACAGAGCACAGCCGTGCTCCTGAAACACAGGTTCACCTCTAAAGATGTGTTTCCAATTTAATCCAATCTGAAACACGCCACATGTGAAGTCTGCACAGAAATCAGTTATTCTTGCTACTCTGTGTGATGTCTGTGTTTTTCAGATAGAAAAAATCACCTTTAAGAACTACTACACAGCCTACGTGACCGTGCGTTTGTTGAGAAGGAGCCCTGAGCAGGAGGCCCCGGCCAAGTGGTGCACAGCAGTCAGAGACCTGCCTCTGATGGACAACCCCCACACTGAGCGAGGCTCCCAGGACTACTGCTCCATCCACAGGACGCACGTACGTGGCCGGGAACTGAGGCATCATCTGACCTGGGGTCTGATTTAATACAGGTTACGTGATACCAGCGTCTAAAACACGCAGAAAGTCTCACAGCGGCTAAATGTTTCTATGTAATATGCTGGACCTGCAGCCACAGGCAGAAGACCTGGTCCTTTGCTGTTCTATGAGGCTCTGGCTTCTGAGCGGGGAACATGCTTCGTTACCTGGTTAACGAAACCTAACCAGCAGAGTTGACGTTGGTGCATTTATCGTTATGGTTTATTGTGCGTCATATTTCAGGACATTGGCAATGTGTGAGTGGGTGTTTGGAGCTCGTGAGCGGGTTTTCTCCTTTCTGGAATGTGCCTGGGTTTGGATTTTACAGATGCAGGTGGAGCCTGATCACGTGGCGTCCGTGCGGCTGATCCTCAGACAGCCGTCCTGTGCCTGGATGACCTTCAGCCTAGAAGAGATCCAGATCTATCCTCGCAGCCAGCCAGTGCGTGAGCGCCGACCCAGCCCCACGGCACCACCCACCACTCCTGCTTCAGATGTCACCTATGCTGTTCTGCTTTGCAGGATCCGGAGAAGGAGGTCTCTGACTGGCTTTCTGACCTGACCCTGGTTGATCAACACTCTAATCTAGAGGTGCTTATGTTTGGTTATAAATGATTACCAACAGCAGCATTCTCTTGTTTCCTGTCATTTGATGTTGACTAATGCATGAAGCTGTGCAAAGCGCAGTCGCCTGCTTTTGAGCTGATCTTTTTTTTTTTAGAAACACACATCTTTTAAAAGCATTGACGTTGGGCACATATGTTCCTCCCAGGGCCTCCCACACCCCCAGACCGTCTCCTCCAGTATCCAGCAGATGTGGGCTCTGACCGAGGTGATGCAGAGCAGCCAGACCACAGCCTCCATCGGACGATTCGATGTGAGCATCCCGTTACTGAGCTCAGTCTTTGTCCTCAGGTTGTTTTTCTAAGCGTTTCTCTGTGGCCTGTTGCCTCAGGTGGACGGATGCTACGAGGTCAACCTGCTGTCTCTGCCGTGATGTCGCTGTAGGAGCGCTGCAAACTGTGATTTCATTTATATACTGTTATTTTCCTTGTCTGAGGGGAAATGAGCTAATGAAATGTTAATTCTTACACTGTTCTATTATTGATGCCTGAAGTGGCCGACGTTGCGTGAAAATCCATGTATGAATAAATTACTGAACGATCAAGGTCTGTCAGACAGAACCTGTTGGTGACGAGGCTCCGTTTGAGTGTCTGGAATTAAAGATGGTTTGTGCACATCCACCTGCTTTACACAACAGATGAGTGCTTGCTCGTCAACACGTAACACGATGAATCTGACATCACGCATGATCCAGGTCCCAAAGAGCCCAGTAGAGGCCAGGGGTGCCCACAGTGGTGGCTGTGAGACCTTCACTGTGGGTTCATCAGGGCCTCTTTTCTTTTATCTGCACTATACAGTAAAACACATTTCTTTAAATTTACATCTTTTCTGTTTGAAAACAGTTAATTTTCAGCTTTCATGACTTTTCGTTTTTTATCAAATGGGACGAAGTGCTGCCAAGAGTAAATGAGGGAAAGGAGGCGACAGTAAACACACACAGATCAGTGCGTAGGACGCCGCAGGAGCTGGAGCTGCAGCAGCACAGCCATGAATCGCCTTGCTCTCGTCTCCCCACGCACCAACCTCATTCTGGGCTCACAGGCGCAGCCATGAGCTTCAGCCACGTGTTCACGTAGTTTAACTCGGAAGCTACACCCGCTGGTGTTCAAATAACGATTGACAGGTATCAGTCACACTTACAACCCACAATGCACCACAGCAGCGCATCGTCAGCAGCTGGTTCAGAATGTTGAACTCCTGATGTGCATCTGCAGAGCGATGAGGGACGCGTCATTTATTCAGCCCGTTGTGTGCACCAGGGTTGCAGCCTTCGTCTAGTACACGACAAGGAGCCAGAGGCTTCCTGCTGTGGAGGGGAAGCGTGATGCCGCTGCCCGCGGCGACGCTGAAACGGGCTTCGGACCTTCCTGACTATTGTCATGGGATTCACACAGAGCAGAATGTCTCACTGTAAATCTGCTGGACTGTGATTGCTCTTATTTTTATACTGGAACTCTGAGATGCTGCTTCTCATTGAAATCCCATCATTGAATGAATTATTAATATAAATGATTATTTCCTGCTGATTGTGGCACCAGGACAGAACATACTTTGCTATTACGATATTTGCCTCTGAACTGAAAATATAATATTAATGATGAATGTTAATGACTCTAAAAACCAAGTTGGCGACGTATTAAAAAGGAACAAATTAACGTGCAAATCTCCCGTCACTTCACAGGCTTCGGCCCAGTGGACCTTCTCCTCTGCATGGCGTCGGCTGCTTTCATTCTACTTGCTGAATATTTCTGTCTGAACACAGATGATGCAGAGACCAGAGCAGCTATAAGTGAAGCGATGTCCGTGTGAGCGTCCTCCCCCAGGGCCACACACAGCTAATGCTTTCTTCTAATTGAAACAGATGCAATTTTTGTTTTTCAATTTGTGCCACAGCGACTGGATCCATGCAGACGGGCTTAATTTGTTTCTGTGTATTATAACAACGAAGACAAACTGCCCCCAGATTCATATGCAAAACCAGAGAAAGATCGTTTGAGTTGATGCTTGTCCTTCTGGAACAGAATGAGTGATGGGCTCCAAACCGGCTGAGAACATTACGTAATTGCAGAACCCGTCAGAACCACAACAGTTAGTTTACTGCTGCTCAGCGAACAAACTTGAAGCAACAGGGTCCAAACGCATGCAAACAGAAAACTGCAGACAAATATCAGTTCTGCAGAGCAGGCAGGTGGGAGAGGAACAAGTCCGTTACATGGTTCTGAATATAGGGATGTTACGACCCTGGCCTGCAGGAGGCAGCATCATCCAAAACATCTGGATTCTACAGTGATGATTTATTAAAAGACCAACAATCAGGCATGAATGGGCATGGCTGCTGACAAGTGCTCGGATGGGGAGACAAAGAGAGAGAGAGAGAGAGGAGTTTAGCAGGGCTTTTAAACGCCGGCCTCCACATGAGACCAATGAGCCAGGGATTTAGGCAGGAGTCAGGCCAGGTCACCTGCAAAACTCCATAGAGAAACAGGATGGACACCACCGATTTCCATTTTAGTTCGGTTCAGAGGCGAGTCGGACTGAGACCAACAGTCATTTGAACATACAGTATGTACATGAGTGACCAGAGCGGTTCTACAGGGACTGGACCAGGAGCGGGAGCATCAGACGGGCTTTGGTTTGCCTTTTTGACCTGAGGAATATGAGACTTCAAGGAGGCGAGAGACAACAGCTGCAGCAGCTTTGATTACAGCTTTATCTCCAGGATCTGCTGGTCCAGACGAGTCGGTCTTTTACTGTTCTACTGCTGCTGATATGATCTGGCCCTCTGGAGCGTCAGGTTTGGTGTCAGGCAGTCCATGCTGAACCATCGATGTGGTTCTGGCTTATATCTGAGGCTCCAGGAGTTCTTCATGTCCAGGACCACAGACTAGACGGTTCCACAGCGTTTCTATCCTGCACAGCCATGACTTCGCTGTAACCCAGCAGCTGCTGACATGGGGATTTCTGCGTCGTGACTGGACCAGCAGTACAAAGTGAAGCAGCACAGAATGAATAAGAAGCTGGAGAGTCACCTGATCACCACTAGAGAGAGCTGCTGCTCTTCAGGCTCTCGTCTTAGTCCAGGGCGACTATTTAAAGTCTAATGTTTTATCCTCTGAACCAGATGAAGCCGATTGTGCTTCACCTGAATGATGACTTTCTGCGTCACTGTGGTTCTGGGTTCTACACAGCTGGCAGGCCACTAATTGCTTCACAGCCAAAGACACGGAATGAATAGGGGATGGAATCCTTCACAACGCGCGGCGCCAACCAAAGTGAACACTTCACAACATCCGGCAACAAATGTGCAGAGAAAGCGTGAAGAAAGGAGAGATTAGTTCCGCTCAGAATCCTCTGCCGAGGTTCAGCCTCCAGCAGTGAGTCACTCACCAGCTTCCTGTCCAGCTAGACTCACCTCCAGGATCTAGGTCCCAGACATGCATGGTCAGCCTCTGTAGGTCCAGCAGGTGAACGTGGCTTTGTTTAGTCCAGCTCTGCTTGCAAACATAAAGAGCACAGCTTCTTCATCTAAAGGAAGAAAGAACAGAGACTCAGATATTTACTGACAATTAATGACGAAGGACAGCCATGAAGAGCAGCTGCCACAGATAATATGAGCGGCTGCGTCTCTGCTCAGCGCAGGCCTCACCTCGGCAGGACCTTCGCTCTAATGACTGGCTGCGTTATGAAGATACGTGTCTCCTCCGCTGGCCTCAGGCCCCTGCAGCTTCAGGGAGGGGATCAGTCAGCTGATTGACTTTTGTTTTCCTTTCCTTCCTTTGGGCTTCACAGCAAATAGAGCTCATAATTGACTCACTCCTTCTTGGAAAATGAGCTGAGTTACAGTCTAAGTGGCTGTAGTGTCTAAATGGTACTGGATGGATGCGAGCTTTGCGTGTGACGGCAGCTGTTAGTGCGACACTCGAAAAGCTGAGCACCACAGCAGTTTGTGAGTTCCTGAAGTGTGAGACTGTGGATTCTGTGCGTTTGTGCCACAGGAGGGAAGGGCCTTTAGAACCACGCGGAGCAACACCGAGCTCTGTCCTGTGCAACAGTTGTTTTGTCCAAACATCTCCTGTGACACCAGGGATGATCATCTTGGTTACCATGACAACAACAAGGTCATCTTGAGCAAGGAACCAGCAAAGCTGTGGTTTTAAGGGCCGAGTACCACGGACACTGCTCGTCTCTCTTTCCAGGATTGGGCTGATGCTGCAACACTTTGATGCGCATGTCGCATTTGTTATTGCACCAGAATCGCCTCTTTTTTCAAAACGGCATATCAAAGCTGACCTGGAGGCCTCCGGAGACGCGGCTAAGTGAGAGGCAGCTCCCTGTTGGAGAGTCAAGCAGCAGTGGAGGAAGGTCTGTGGATCTGTGGGGGTATTTACTCAGAGCGGCTCAGTTTTATTGAACTCTAGCTGTATCTGAGGAAGATCTGTGAGAATCAAAGCTGCTCTCTGACACGCTTCAGGCACAGACCACTGATTTAGGGCTGGAGACCTTACTGAGGCACCACAGGACACACAAGAGGACACAGAGGTGATTCATCTTGAGCGCTGTCAAAATGGTAGATGCAGCAAAGCAACAGTAGAGACCGAGAGCGGGGCGATGAATCAACTGCAGGACATTAAAGAAGAGTAGAAAGGTTCTAGAGGAGTTAAACAGCCATTTAACAACATGTCACCACAACAATGAGAGACGACGACGCATCCAACCAGGACCCAGGAAAAAGGTGGAGCGCCGGCACCAAAGGACAAGAATAATCATAATAATTGAACTTTATTGAACCCACATGGGGGAAATTACTGCATTTTCACCGTGAGGGGAGCAGTGGGCTTTGAACCTGGGACCTTCCACTTCCCAAGCCAATGCTCTACCAACTGAGGGACCAAGCCACACAAAAGTGCCCACAGTTGGGGTAACGGTGGGATACGCTGGAGAAGACCACACCGGCTTCAAGGCTTCAAGGCAGACATCTAACGTAACACCACCAGAGACAGATGAAGAATGATGCTGTCCTACAGCAGGTCACAGCTTAATTTACTTTAATTCAATTTTGTTTTATTTATATAGCACCAAGTCACAACAAGGTTATCTCAAGGCACTTTACAAGATTTAAGAACTTACACAACTAAACCCAAAAGATCCCACATACAGCAAACCTTTAATTACAATTTGACAGCAGCAGTAGAGAGGAAAAACTTCAGGAAAAACTTCAGGAGAAACCTCCAGCAGAACCATCTGCCTCGACCGGTTGGGGTGAGGGGAGAGATAGAGAGAAAAGCACAGCAACAACAACAACAAGCAACAACAGAGCACAGGCAGGATGGTTGGACCAGGGACTGGACACAGACAAGATGGTTGGACCAGAGACGGGACTGGACACAGGATGGTTGGACCAGAGACTGCCCATCACTGACACTTAGGGCAGCTCAGTCAACCTGTTTTAGGTTGGACAGAGCTGGTGCCGTTGACGTCTGGGTCAAGGGCTGGTGCAGCCCGTCCCAGAGTCAGGCTAGGGTTGGGGTTAGTGCATCACGTGTCCACCATTAATCCATGATTTAGTGTTGGTGGTTGAAAAACATCTGACTGGTGTCGGTCTTTGGTGCTGATGTCATCGCTCATCCCTGTTTCCTCCATCAGTTGGTACACGACCTTTTCTTGCTGAGGTGCAGTTTCAGGCAGAATTATTCTGTCTCAACGATGACAAATGGCCAATAAAGGACTTCATCTAAGGGACTTAAATGGACACTGGCATCTTTCTGAACAGCCACCCCTCGCTGCTTTCCTCCATGTAGGCCACTTGTAGAATTGTCAATTTAAATACATATCACAGTGTCTGACATGGACCAAACTGTCTGAGCGGCAACCTGCAGCGTTCCAGGAGGAAGAGAGGAAGCAATGCATGATCAATCACCTCCCTGTCAGGCCAAGCATGCAAGTATGTCAGGCAGCGCAGCAGACTGATGAGAGCCTATCAGACCCCCTGCTGGGGTTCAGGGAGTTATTACATAGATGCATAGAACCAGCTTTGAATGAATGCGTGGGACAAAAGTGAAAGAGAGAGAAAGAGAGAGAGAGAGAGAGATTTGATTTGATTTTTCAAATTTTCAAGACTTTAATTGTCCAGTTTAAAAAAAACATTCACATAATTCTCAACAGTTCACAAAATTATAACCATAATGCAGGATAGAATAAATAATAAAAAATCATCAAATACTGGTAAAAAACTAACATCATACAAAAAACACTTATAAAAGACTACATCATCATTATTTTAAAGTTCCTGACTCACTTTGTGCACCAGTGTCTTTAATCTATGAACCTCTTGGTCAGTAGAACCTCCTTTTCCCCTTCTTTTTAACTGCCCACGAACTGATTTTACAAAACTTTGTTTGTCTGGAAAATGATTTTCAACTTTCACCCCCTTCATGTTCTTAGTCTGTGACAGAAACAACTTGACTCTGTCAACACTGTAAGCTTTGGGCCTCTGTGACTGAGATCTGCAGTCAGACATTTCAGTGTCAGGCTTCATTCTCACTAACGTCAGATTCTGGAGGGAACTGTTCACTGCCCGTTCTCCTCCCCTTTTTCACAGCCCCCAACTGGTCTTGGGAGCTGTCTGCAGTGGCTTTGCTTTTCCTTTTTATACTTTCCTTCCTTCCATGTTGTTTAACTACTCCACACCGGCCTCTTCAGCCTGTATGTTGTCTGCTCCGACCACAGAGTCATGTCCACCTGCTGCTGGAGCGTCTTTAACACCAGCCTCCTCCTCCTCCAGCACCTTCTCCACCTTCCTCCTGACCTCCAGCACCTCCTCCACCATCCTCCTGTCTGTCAGCACCTCATCCACCTTCCTCCTGTCCACCAGCACCTTCTCCACCTTCCTCTTGATCTCCAGCACCTCCTCCATCTTCCTCCTGTCCACCAGCACCTTCTCCACCTTCCTCCTGACCTCCAGCACCTCCTCCACCATCCTCCTGTCTGTCAGCACCTCATCCACCTTCCTCCTGTCCACCAGCACCTTCTCCACCTTCCTCCTGACCTCCAGCACCTCCTCCATCTTCCTCCTGTCCTCCAGCACCTCCTCCACCTTCCTCCTGTCCACCAGCACCTTGTCCGCCTTCTCCACCTTCCTCCTGTCCACCAGCACCATCTCCACCTTCCTCCTGTCCTCCAGCACCTCCTCCACCTTCCTGTCCATCAGCCTGTCCTCCATGCTGATCTTCTCTGCCGTGGGTTCCTCCACTGCCTCCTGCAGCAGAGTGGGAGTTGCCCTCAGCTTTGTCTGGAAGGCTCTGATGAGATGTCCCTCTTTACCACAACCAAAACACTTCATTGTTTCAGAAGTGATAAACAGAACATAGTCGTACTCATCCACTCTCAGTCTAAAAGCCAGATTCAAGTCTTCCTCTTTGTTATTAAGGATCATATATGTTTGGCGTCTGTGGGAGATCACATGACGCAGCTCCGGCTTTTTTATGACGGAAACTATTTTTCCGTGTCTTGACAGTTCTTTTCGTAACAGGTCGTCACTGATGAACGGTGGGACGTTGGACAGGGTTATTCTTTAGCGGGTTGTGTGAGAGGAGAGACGCAAATGAATTCGCCGTTGATGGTGATGCCGTGTTCGACCACTTTGTGGACTTTGTCCACACTGTCCCAAAAAATCACCACTGCTCCATTCATCCTCGCCGCCGATTTAAGGCTGAGCGGAGCGACCACCGCAGCCACAGCGACCGCACACTCATCCACCGAAAACCGGGAGGCAGCGGCGATCCTCAGGCCGTGATTCTGCGTTAACTCGGTAAACAGCATACCGACATAGCATAGAGAGAGCGAGAGAGAGAGAGAGAGAGAGAGAGAGATCTTTTTTTCAGAAAAATAGTTTATTTACAATGCTTTTAAAAAACAAATGACAGTCAGGACACCACACTTCTTCGACTTAAGAAAAATTAGAGTAGAGAGTAGAGTAGTATCCAGCCTGCAGCCTGTCCCTACGACTTAAATAAGTCGCCATGTTTGCCTCTCCCAACAAAAAATATTAACCAGCCGACATTCCTCTTCTGAGGGTCTGCTATATCAGATAGAAAAAATAGAATCAGTAGCACCAAAAGCCACATCAAATGAAGTAAGCTATTTGCACGTCTAAGAATGCAGCTGGCTACATTTCTTCGCATTAAATCCAGCGGCCCTGTCAGATACCGCTGGATAAACTGCTGGTGGACGTGGATAAGGCCCTGACCTCCTTCATCTTTAGAGAAAAACAAAACACTTTGTGGCACCCAGTGCATGTGACTCTAGAGAAAGCTCACAAGCTTAGCTTGCACTGTGGCTAGCAGCTCCGGGGGGGTCGAGACATGCCAGGCGATGCCACAGCATTGAGGTCACGAGATTATTGACAACCAACACCCTGCCTCTGTAAGACATTTATGGGAGGAGCCATTTCCACTTTGCCAACCTCCCCTCTACCTTGTCCACTACACCCTCCCAGTTCTTCTGGACCATCGTGTCATTGCCCTAAGGTATTTGAGTCCATCTGTTCTCCACGTTAAAGTCTGTGGGAGAACTGGGAGGTTTCCATGCCAGTCACCTACAGCAAGAGCTTCACTCTTATTCCATCTCACCTTTGCTGCAGATACAACACAGAAACTATGAGCAATATCAGCTAAAACATCAATGTCTTGTTGATTCTTTGTAAAAACAATGACATAATCCACATAAGCAGATAAAACAATGTTACTGTTAAAACCAAGTAAAACTAAGCCATTAATGCCTGAGTGGATTTTTCTCAGCAACGGTTCCAGGGAGAGTGCATAAAGCATACCAGACAGCGTACAGCCCTGCCGGATGCCTCTATGCACTCTAAAAGGTGCACACAGATTGCCATTCAACTTCAGCACACTCTCAACATTACTGTACAGTACCTTGATCTTGGCAATAAAACCGGTGATGAACCCAAACGTCTCCATGGTCTTCCAGAGGAAGTTGTGTTCAACGCCATCGAAAGCCCTTCCTGATCCAGTGAAATCAGACCAGTGGTTAAACCTACGTAATGAACTGGAGATGTCCAAAACATCTTGAATCAAGTAGACGTTGTCTAACATGGACCTGCTGGGTACACAGTAAGTCTGGTCCCGGTGGATGACCTGCTCCATAGTCTCTGAATAATTTTTCTTATAATAGAAACCTCCTCAATGTGTGTTTATGTGTTTCAGTACAGACATACAGACAAAATACAAAAGCAAAACTTTGAACCACACCGAACTACAAAAACACGTGAAAAAAACAATTGGCTGCTCTGTCGTTCAACACATTCAGCATGCACTCTGATAGAGAGAGAGAGAGAGAGAGACAGAGAGAGAGAGAGAGAGAGAGAGAGAGAGAGAGAGAGAGCGAGACAGAAACGTAAAAGACCTGGAGAGATTTAGCGCTGTTGAAAGCTGAGCCGTTTCCAGCTGCTCTTCTTGTGCCTTCACTTTGTGTCACTGCTCTTTTTGCATTTGCGCTTTCTCCTTGACTTGCCATTGATTTTAGTTCAGCAGATGAACTAATGTGAAATGTGTAAAAACAATAGGAGGAGCGAGGGAGTCGCCGCCTCTGTCACAGAGACTCTCTCTGGGAGACGACAGTGACGGCTCTGACCTTCAGTGTGGAAAACCTCGCTGCTCACATGAAGCCACAAACCTAGTTCACGCATGTTGATTTAGTTTTTTGGTAAACATGTATTAAACTAAATGACCTGTGTCGTCCCTGGCCTCCGTCCCGTTGTTTGGGGTCAGGGGTCACTGGGGACCTTGGTTAGTGTTGGATATCAAACATTACATGGTTATGTGACAAACTCGATGCCCTGAAAACACAGTGCTGGTCGTTTTCACACACAGACGCTCCTCTCTGTTCCTCAGCCGCCGTCTCATTCCTGTCGTGAAGCCAGTTTGTCTGTGTGTGTGAAACGTTTCTTTGATGCTGGGAGTAAAATTCTCTCTGATGTTGACACCGAGTGGCTTTGGAATCATCTGCCTTTGTTTCCTGTATCCTAAATGCTGTAAAAACTGTTGTGATCGTCCTCCAACAACTGAAGCAGACATTTCCCGTGTCTGTGGTGAATCCAGCTTCTGTTTGCTGAAAGGGCCGAGTCCTGCTGCCTCCTGCATCTTTCACATAACCCCCAGATCCAAGAGCTCTTTGAGCGCCCCTTATCGATTTGTTCCTCTGAAGTGAGGGCACCTGAAGGTTAGGAGAGAAGAGACACAGGCTAGACATTTGGGCCTTATCTGCTTTCTGATCAGTACCTGGAAACAAAAAGTGGTTCTGGATGCACATGGACAAAAGTCCCAGAGGAAACGTCAGATAACTGCCCTTCAGCTCAATAAGACTTGTGCTGAGGTACAGTAAGTAGGCGCTGCAGACATTTCTTCAGGATCAGTCTGCTCCTTGTTCATGAAGTCACGTTCTGTGGCTGGGTTTGGTTTGTGAAGCCTCACTGCTTCCTCTGACTGGCTGAGGGTCCAAGGATCAGAGGGTCAGAGGGATGAATGCCGTTGAGCAGCTCAGTAGGTGGATAGACACTCACAGCTCCACCCGAGTGGTTGATTCCTGTCAGTGGAGCTGGTGAACACAGATGTGGGCCAGGTCCAAAGGCCTGCTGGGTAACAGGAGCTGCTGCCTGGAAATGACCCAACTGCTCACATCTAGTTTTATTTCTGGACGTTAGAAGAACTTACTGTACATTTATGTAGAGGACAGAGGAACATAAACAGAAGCGCTTCATACGGGGCGCCCCTAGGGGGGGAAAGTTAGGACGATTCTAAGGGCTCATGATCTTTAGGGGTCCACAGAGACCGGCTTTATTAAGAATAACATTATTAGCAGTAATATCTATGAGAAATCATGAATTTATCTATGAAAGAATTGCAAATAAGACCACTGGAGAGGCTTATTTCTGCCTCTCCGGTCAAATTTCACCCCTCCTCCCACTTACTGCATAGTTTTTTTCGTCCACTTGGATCCTACAGTATAAACTCGCTACTGTTGAGATTAATCAGATTGGTTAAAGCATTACTGTCCTCACAGTCAACAAAGCATAAATCCGACCATCAGAAACGAAAAGAAAGGTTTAATAAAGCAGAAAGAGAGAAGAAGGGCCCACAATAACTTTCAAAAAGTTTTAAAAGAAAGGGTTTTTTTCATGGGCAAGGTAAGAGGTAGAGGTCAGTACTACTACCAACAGAGCCCGACCATAAAATGTTTTCATAGGGCCAACAACTGCTAGTGGCGCCACTGGCTTCATATACTGAGACTGAAACCAAGCACCAAAACAGAACCAGGCGCGTCAAGGTTAGAAACGTAACCGATCAGCAGCAAACACTGTGCAGAGGCATCAAACCGATGCCCTCAAAGTCAGAACTCCTACTGATTATCTTGACAAGTGTTCAGTCAACTAAAAGCTGAAGAGCCAACTGCCACCTGATCAAGGTGATTGGCAGAGAGAGTTGGACAACCAGCAGGACCTGGGCCTCCAGGACACCTGTGCTATTACTGTCCAGATGTGTTTCAGTACAGACGTAGCTGGAAGCGCTGCAGCCAAGTCAAGCAGCTCACGGCATGATGAGATGGAGGCTTCAGACCCCGGAGATGACATCATAATGACCTCAGCACCCGTCTGTAGTGGTGTTCGCCTGGGGGACAGCATCTAAACGTCGCGATTCCTTCACAGTCACAGATCAATAAAGACCCAGTGTCTGGATCTGATGGGATTCCTCTGCATCCTCTCAAAATTAACAAAGCACAACAATGATTACCCAAGTCAGATATTCAACCAATCAGCTCAGTCACAGTTTCACGAACTGCAGATTTGTCAGGGAAAAAAGGTAAGAAGATAAATAAAGTAAATGAAACACCACAAACTCCAACAGAGTTGTTCACGCTGAAGTTCACGCTTCTCAGTTTGTCCAGATTCAGATGAATCTCAACCCAAGATCCCAGAGGATCAACACAGGCACCAACGCTGCCATCGATACAAGCAGCACATTATTCTGGAGGATCACACATCAAGGGCATTGAGTAAAGTAGGAGTTTAATAATGGAGGCAGATGAAATATGAGAGAGAAGAGAAAATGCTGCAGAGCCAGAATCGTTTCTGACAAACTAAAGCTTCCAGAGTGAAGCCTGTAAACTCCCTTCAACCTTGCCTCAGGCGCCGGACCCACAAAAACATCTGAGTGTTATTCTCATGCAGACGTGGCGACGTCCTGCTCAGAATATGGATGTAATTACCCAGAGATGTCCCAGCGTGGGCTTCTGATTGAGAGCGAGTGGCTTCTCATGACGGCCATTACGCCGAGGGTGCTGGGCTGTGAAAGTGATTGGGCTTAATTGGGAAAATTGCAGCTGATTAGCAGGAAGAATAAAAGGAAGCTGCTGCTGGAGGAGGCAGCAGAGCAAGCGTGCACACAAACACACATCCCCACACGGCAGCCTCCTATAGAGCACCACTGTCCTCCCTTAACTGCTAATTGTTACAGGACAAATAGTGGATGTAATTTAATGTGACCTTTCCCCGGAGACGTTAACCCTTCGCTGCCTCAGTGTGGAGGAACCAGCACAGCCTCCCGCTGACACTTGAGGTTGAGCCCATAAGGGTTCAGTTCACTTATTAGAGGAATACAGATGTCCAGCAGGTGTTTATTAGCAGGCACAGCTGTGGCAATGGTTCGAGCTGAGTGCATGTCTTCAGCAGAAGCTGAAGCAGATCCTTGTGGACTGAACCCAGCACGGTTGGTGTGTGATGAACGTTCTCTGAACTGGGTTCTGGAGTGCGTCCCAAGTTCTGACTGTGACTGTGGCCAGAAAGAGAGGAGATGTGATATGTAGAAACATAAAGAGGAGCAAGCGTGAGTGAACCAGGAAGTGGAACACCACCTACATACACGCGTCAGAACCAGCCTCTGAATCCGCCTCATCGATCCGTCGGCGCAGCGATCGATGGCACTGAGCAGAGCGCAGGTGAAGCTTCTTCTGCAGGAATGTTTCTCCAAGGGCTCAACAGCTTCTGAACAAACATCGTGGATCTGAACCATCAGGGATCCGGGCTCAGCAACGTGGAGATGGACCACGTGAGAAAACGCTGCTCAGCTGAGCTGCCTGGTTCCGACCCGGTTTGGTGGTTTGGTGTACAGTGCTGGAGGTGATGCTGGAGCAGGATCCAGCATCAGAGAGGAGGAAACAAGGACTCCTCCATCATCTAACTCGGTACCTTGTGATTTGTGTGTTCTTGGTTGGGAGACAAACGTCTGCTTGTACTAAAAACAGACCATTAGCAGGTGAGCTTTGACTTTTGAAACGTGCTGCTGCTGTGGCTGAACAAGCTGCATTCCTTTCCATCTAGTTGGACTGAATGCGTGGGTTCAGATGGGCTCCGCCTCCTCTGAGCACAGTTCAGTCACGCAGGCCTGGACCCAGCAGACAGAAGATGACATACTGTACCAGACCTGAGGTCTGCTGTCCATCAGCCGGCGCCGCCTCCTCGCGTCCGTTCCT
Organism: Betta splendens; assembly: GCF_900634795.4. NCBI lineage: Eukaryota > Metazoa > Chordata > Actinopteri > Anabantiformes > Osphronemidae > Betta > Betta splendens. The sequence continues at coordinate 20,018,132 of NC_040885.2, forward strand.
CTTCCTCGTTTCAGATCTCTGGGTTTCCTGTGTTCCTTTCATTTATCCAGCTGCACTGTGCCATTGTTTACCCTGCCGGCGACGTCCTTGGACATCCATACGTCTGAGAAATGGATAATACCTGCCAGAATCTAATTTACCCCCTGCCCCACTCCACTCCACCCCATCATCCAACTCTCTCCTTTCTCAGACCTCATAGGCAGATTTGTTTGGGTCCACAGATAATAAATACCTGACCTGCGCTGCTGTGGAGGAGATGGATTATAGAAGCGAGGGATCAAATGGAGGAGAGGATGTTAGAGTGAACTGAGGCAGAACAAGAAGCAGAGGTCTCACAGGAAGTGGCAGGAAGGGGCTCGTACAGACGAAGATTAGAGCATCTCTTACAAACCTCCAGAATGAGCAACCAGAAACTCAAACCCACACGAACCCTCTATGCGCCTAAAAAACACAGGAGGCAGTGAGTCTCGCTCCGCTGTACGAGTATCAGTGAGTTCCAGGGCGCGTTAAGTGGATTTCTGGAAAGCTGGCGAGCGCCTTGTGTATTTTATGCATGCAGACTGTGGACTTGGATTCATATACATGCGCAGTGTGTGGCTGCTGAATAAAACACGAGTGCATTTGGAGCCAATGAGCCACCTCTCCTGTGGATCCGTCACTCTGTGCTGGTGCCGCCGTTCGCTCACTCGGGCACCAGACGTCCCAGAAGAAAGATTTTTCGCAGTCGCTGAGTCTTCGCCTCCGCTTTGTGTTTGTGTCCTTTTTCCTGCTCAGGGTTTCAGCCCTGAGCTCCACTCTTAGAGGTGGTTGCTTCAGGCTCAGTGAAATGGATCCAGCTGCAGTCGAACTGGCGTGGTCTCTCTGGACAATCCATGAAGAATCATTTCTCCTCATGAATATTGAACAGGACAAACCTATCATAGTGTTCAACAGGTTCCGACGATCCAGTCTGCTGATTCTGTGACATTCAGGTTTTTCTACTCAGCAGCTCTGCTCCTCATTTAAACACATACGTGGTGAATAAAAGGCTTCACCAACAAACCAGAAGCAAGTTTTGTTCAACCTGCTTTTTTAGAGCTGATTCACAGATTGTCAGATATTAAACGTCCTTTTATTTCAGATCTTTACATGCGTTAGTTAAATCATTTTACTCTTTTGTCCTGAGCGCTTCCCGCTGTGGAGCCGAGGCGTCCTGGCGTCATCCTCCCACTGACGTCTGGCTTCAAACAGCATCCGCAATGATCCACGTCCTCTCCTGCGTTTGGTGTGTTGGGGGAGGGGAACAGAGCACAGACCAGTGTTCTGTGAGTTCTGTTGGAGTTTTTATTCCTGGTGTAGTCGAAGCACAAAAAACCTTCATGTGCTCAACAGCTCACTTTTTATAATCATAGACTTCAGACGAGCTCGACTAAACTAAAGGCTGATGAAATACAATGAAGTCCCACTTATTGCACCGCAGTAAATATAGTCCATATATCACACGTTCAGTTCCCTGAGTTCGAGGGACTGAGCGCATTACAGATACGACTGCATCACAAAGTTACACTTCATTAATGCTGCTTCAGCACGTGGGTCAACGTGTTAATGTCCTCACACCTCGCATATTCACCGACAGGAGCTGAGCTGAACCAGTCACACTTTCCCTCCAGCTAACAGCAACACAAGCCAACAAACACGTGGGAGAGATGTCAGGCAGAGTCTGACTGAACATTTACTGTCATATCTACCAAACGATGGATGTTTTTGACTCCTGGAGTGGAATCAGGGATGAAAGCAAAACCGGACCGGACCGGACCGGACCCGTCCTTCCCAGGCTCAGATGAGAAGCTACATCCAACCATTCAGACTCAGCAGGTGTGTGCATTAAATGCCTGGACAGCCCAAAGGACCTGAGTCGGAACAGACTCTGGCTGTTCTGAGCAGTGACTCCACTATTACAATTCTGTGTATTGTGCTGGGAAAAGGTGAATTAGTCCTAATGAATAAGCAGCAGTTGTTAAATCGGGCTGTTCCAGCTGCACCGTGGACCGCCCCCCACTGACTGAGCCCGGTGCGAGCAGTCAGGGAACAACGGGGAACCGGTGCCGTGATTATCGAGTCTTTGTAGAGCCAAACAATGATCCATTAAACGAAATCAGCAGCTTCGGTTTCACTGTGAATGTGTCACTTTCTCTCAGCCTCATTCTTTCCGCAGACATGTTTCTTATTAGTCACACGTCAGAGCTGAACCTTAATCTCCATTAGCAAATTCCTGCCTGCCATTATCCTCCTGTTGACATGCTCCTTATTCGCAGTAATGCAGGATTTCAGATGTTCCACTTGAAATTCACCCCAATTTAGTGGCAACAGTAAAGGGTTACATTTCATTTGGCTTGGATTTGCATTCATTCATTGAAGTAGGAAGATTACGAAGTGACGCACAGCTAGCAAACAGAAACGTGTGGAGCAGGTGAACAGAGCACAAAGCACTGGACGGCTCTGGAAGAGGAGACGGCTGACCTCAATGTGTCACATCAGAGAATCAGCAGCACCTGGAGACTCGCTCAGCAGTCCATGCTTTCTAGATCATCGCAGGGAGAGACATGACTTGCATCATATGTATTACAGCATATCGTATGTTTGCAGGAGACGTGCTCAGCACCAACATGTCGCCAACGCAACAAACAGAAACATGCCAACAGCTAAACATTTCTATGGATCAGGTTTGCTTTTCATGGTTTAATGCTGGGGTCCAACAACGTTGTCAAAGTTACTCACAGAAACACACGATGCTAATGGACAATGTGTCCATGGGTGAATGAGAGAAAAGAAGAGACGTGGGATGGATCCTGTAATAGCAGCGCTCGTAGCACAGCTGGGTCGACGGGCTAAAGAGCGGGACGCACCTCGAAGGCACGTGACGTCATACACAGTCACTGAGAAGCGTAAACCAGCAGACTGTGGGCTCATAAGGAAGGATAAGAGGAGCCTCGCTGTGAACGAGCACCTGGCAGCTGGTTCATCTACATCAGCCCCTGTCCAACAGCAGCAGCAGCGATACCTGTCACATACGTTGCTTTCACAGTTCAGGCTTTTTGCTGCTTTAATACTTTAATTGAACAAAACTCTGTTCAAATCGCTCCTCGTGTCAGTCTGGGTTGCCTTTAAGCTGTTTTATGAACCCAGTTGGAAGATAAATTCTTAAATGGTTGGGCAGCAGGTTTCACTCTACATCTGAGCTTTGCAAACTGATAGTTTTTATAAAATTAAAGTACAGAAATAAAATCCCATTCGACAGCTGTGAGGAATCATGAGAGTGAAAAAGGTCCAAGTCAAACAGGCCTGGTGAGCCATGAAACTATTTACAGCCCTGTGACCGCGGCAGAGATGCTTCAGTGCCGTAGAGGTGAAATAGCAGCGGCTTCCTGTTAAGACCCACAGAATCACAGAAGCGTCCAATACAGGACCAATACAAGCAGCGTTGGCCGAACTGGCCTCATGACTGACACACAATCATTCCTCCACTTTAGCCTCTTGTAAATCTCACAACGTTTGCCTCTACTTATCGGAGAAGTGTTGGAAGACCCGGCCTTAAAACACGCAATGACAGACAGCACAGAAAGTCCTGTGGCCACAGGTTCTGTGCCGCAGGGAGCCACAGCGTCGCTGAAGGCAGCCATTCCTGCGCAGGCGGCCGCAGGAAGCACTGGAGGCCGGCGCTCAGCACGCCAGAGGCAGCCAGGCCAAAGCATTACAGGACGCTAGCGAAGAGGCAGCAAATCGACGAGTCTGCGGTTCCACTAATGCATGAGGCCCTAAGCCTCCCGCCGTGAGGGGCAGATAAGGTCAAGGTCCAGCCCAGAAGCAATTCAACGCCACTGTCAATCACTGCAGGTCCACATGCTATCAAACAGGAATATACATACGTACAAAACATCCATGGATGAAGCAGGCTCAGACTGCTCTCAGTTGGCGATGAGCTGCAGCCTCCTCTGGCAGAAAGGCACATCATTAGGCCTTGTCTACACCTAGTTTAACACACACCAGTTCCTGTGTCAATTGGTGATGGGAGGTTCGGCTCTTTTCACTGATTCGGCTCTTTTGGCTCCCAATCGGCTCCTAATTTATTATTTATTATCACTCTGCGCCTTATATTTTAGCCGAATTTAGCAAATATAAATGGTTTGTGTGTTTCCATGCATGTGTGTATTCCGTGTTTTCATAAAAGCCTAATTTGTGTTCTATTTTAAACAAATGCACAGTCACTACTGTTTAACATTTTAATCAAACCTTTAGGTATTAACATTATAACACATTAGATAATAATGTTAAGCAAAGGTTGACACATATTTTCATTTTGCAAAGTCTGCACTCAGGTTTGCCGTCTCCAGTATCATTGGAATGCATCCAGATGCTGCTCCTTTTTCGGTTGTCGGTCATTTCTTTACTTTTTTCCGACGTGCTTGCTCTTAAATCTGGCTCCCGTCTGTGTACCTGCACCACTAAACCCACTGTTCTAGGAGCGTCCGGCCCCTTACGTCAATCCTCGTACGTGATTGGCTGAATGCTGCGTCAATAAAAGCGTTTGTGCGTATGGATTTCCGCAGAGCTGACCAATGGCGGCTGAAGATTCGGCTCATCCCGGCGAGAGTCGGCTCTTCTCGTTCGCTTCAAAGCATCAGCTTTTAGAGCCGGCTCGTTCGAGAATGACACATCACATTGCCGATTGGTTTACAACACTAAACACCCCTTGCTTACCACAAACCACAAATCTATGGACTACATTTGTGAAGCATTCGCTTTAACGATGCATTCAAGGTCTCTGTATGAGCGGCAGACGTTTACACGCCTCAGAGGCTGGAGTCTGCCTCAGGACAGGACTGCACCGCTGTTTGAGGAGTCATGATGTCAGGGAACGCTCGGATGAGGACCCAAATGCACATCGTACACAGGTTGACGGTGATCAAGGGTGGTTTATTCCAGATTAGGCGAGGTCAGTTCTGGCAGAGTCATTCACGAAAGACAGGAGTAACAATACAGAGTCGTCAGGCGGAGAAGCGTGGTCAGGCAGGCAAAGTCAGTAACAGGCAACGGTAGATGATCCAGGCAGACGTGACAGGCAGGGATAAGGCAGGCTCAGAGTCAACGAACAACACAGGATACACGATTTACAGCAGGACTAGATCAACGAACGGGACTACGACAGGAACACACAAAACAACGATCTGGCAAAGTACGAGGGTGAGAGGTGGAGCTTAAATACAAGGTGAGTGATGACTGATGAACTGTAGGTGTGTACAATGACCGGGTGAAACAGGAACAGCTGTGATGTAACGTAAACCGGAAGGTGAAGCTAGAACCAAAAACAGAGACCGGGAGATTACCAAAATAAAACAGGAACTACTGTGCTAAAACGGGATACAACAAGAAACAAAACCCCAGATCGTGACACATGAAGCTTTTATCTGACATACAACAGCCTGACAGTCGGCATTACTCAAAGCATTACTACTAAATTGCAGGAGGCCTGTGAAAATGTCCTTAGTTTGATAGCTGTAAACTGTGACAGGAGCAAAGAGAAGGTGAGAAGCCCAGTCAGAGATGTCTGCTTAAAGTCAGGACGAAGTTAAACAGGGAGAAGACAGATCGGGAGAGAGATTTGCTTTAGGCGAATCAAACAAGGTCTGAGAAGTGCAGCAGCACGAGGCGAGGTGAATTCAGGCTGCACGGCCTCATGGGAGTGAGCACAATGAGCCGCGACAGTATCCAGCCTCTCACATCTGGTGCAGGCAGCAACTGGGGAAAGAAGCTCAACCAAACAAACCAAGAGCAAATGTTTGTGCAAACAGCTGTCAACGCAGCGAACAGTCGCCGTGCGGAAGCTGACAGGATCGGATCATCCTCCGTCCGGTCAACGCAAAGTCAGCTGCACAACAAAACCGAGGAGCAGGGTCGGGTTCTGTTGTGGACTCGGGCTGCAGCTGAAGAGTAGCTTGGCATCACTGCCAATGAATGTCATTATGGATGATATGGATTAGGACGCAGATCCAAGGAGAGGCTTGGGTTATTCTCAGGTCTGACCTTTCCAGGGCTCGTTGTTGTTGTCATTAATAAGACATGCAGCGCCACAAAGGCAACAGCAGCGAAGGCTGTGCTTTGAACAGCTCCTCCTGACGCCGTATGTCAACGATCATTCAAAAACGCTGATTTACTTGAACAAACAAATCAATGGCGGTTTGAGTAGGTTGTTAATTTGGGCTTTTGCTTGCCTCCAGTTCAGAGTGGCTCAGTAGAGGTCAAAGCTGCCACAGTGTCCACAGGATGAAACCTATAGGACTCGGAGGAACCCAGGCATCAGGCCGAAAAGACCAAACAGAGTGAGAACAGACGCGTTTAAGGACCTGACGTATTCAGGACGTGTGGAGGATTTAGTGATGTTCGCACCAGACGAAGCCTCTTCACTGTCTTCAGACCCAAACAGCAGTTCACCCGGGTTTGCTCCTGTGATGCATCGAGAAGAACCACGATCCTCAGATAGGGTGAAAAGGCTTTAATAAAGATTCTTCTTTGTCCTGGTTGAACTGGTTCTATAAGCTGTGAACCAGGAGAAGTCAGGCAGTGGAAGCAACGACGTGAGCGTCGCAGACAGTGAGATCAAAGCAGCTCCGCAAACAGGAACAGACTGGAAACAGCAGAACTTCGCTCCTGGCTCACAAATCTTCTGGGTTTAATTACGTTTTCTTCAGACATTTCTCTCGCTCTCATTTTTCCACCGCCCGGAGTCTCGCCAATCGCTCCTGCTGCTCAGAATGAACCTGTGTCGCTGCGTCTATTTCACTCCGACTCACGCGGCGTCGTTTCATTGATGCCGTATCAATGTTTAAACGCAGCTCCCGTCTTTCTGTGCTCCTCTTTATTGCCTCTCACCTTCTTTCACTAGTATTAAAATGTGAAACATGTCCAGCGTTCCTGCTTTTACAGCCCTGAGGCGAAGCTGTGAGCATGAATCAAGATAGCAGCGCTGGAACAGCTGCTGTGATAGGAACCGCGTTACATCTCAATACCGTGTTTACCCCTGGTGTTATCTTCATTACTGTCGCTGCAGGGACTCGCTGATAAGATGCATTAGACTGATACCGAGCGATACAGTTCAGCGGCAGCGTCCTCTGCTCCGTTTATCTGCGCTGGGCGTTAAAGGGTGAAATTCTGCTCTTTAGGCAGCGACAGCCAACAGCTGCTCATCTCTATGGGGCCTCATCAGTACAGAGGTGAGTGCTTCAAGTACTCATTCATGATTTTATGTCCTGTTACATGTCAAACACACCTTCCTCTTCGAGTGGCCTGGATCAACAGACATTCATGATGTTGACCATATTATTGATGCCAAAAACCTTTTAGCGCCGCTGGGATGAGGGGGTCAAGAAACGTGTGCTCACGTCCTCATCCTTCTCGTCACTTTGCAGCTTCCCTTCCAGACGGTTGAGCTGAAGCCCCTCGTGGCCGCCGCTAAGCAGACAGACAGCGTGGTGCATTGATCCTGTTTCGCTAACTGACCCAAGAAGCTGAAAAGGCTCCACTTTTATTTGCCTGTTACTGCAAACAGACTGAGGAGATGTTGGTGGAGTTACAGCAAACAGAGCCGACTTGTTACTCAGAGGGACGCGTTTATGCTCTGTATGCGTTTCAAGGCTGAACATTAGCATATTCACCTGCTTAGCTGCAGCAGCAACTGATCCACACACTCCACCGCAGCAAAACTCTGAAGACTCATTTAAACACAGGGGGCGAAGATTTTCCCCACTTTTAAAAAGTCAATGAAGGCAGCTTTAGAACAGAGATAAAGCTTCCTTAGCGCTCTGAAGAGAAACACTGCTGCCTCAGCTCAGCCAAGACAAACATAGAGAACATAGAAAGACCTTGTGAGAAGCTGGTGGAACAAGCATGAGGGTCTTTGATTTAACACTAGATAATAGAACAAAGCAGAATGTGGTTGATGTGACGATGCAGAGAACCAAGAGGAAGGTGTGGGAAATTTTGTGTTGTCATGAGATGCTGTGGCTCTGGCTAAGGGGTTGTTCCTGGGGGGTCATCAAGCATTTGGTTATCAAATAGTGGGGGTTTCACTGTAGTGACCACGGGGAACATTGTTAAAGAAAGTAAAGGGGGGTTTACTGCACTCATGTATATCAAGGACCAGTCAACACCTCATGTGGGGGTTTGTAACAGGGTATAAATACAGGTTTTGTGTCCTCAGTCCTTCAGTGGAAACTTTGTACATAGTAAGATGTGCGTTAAGTCTTAGATGTTATGTAATTGTGATCCACTCAGTGTCGACATGAGAGTAAACTTTGAGATGGTTCATCACACTGATGATCTCCTGTTGATTTCTTTATAAGAAGATTTCCACAACAAAGGTTCTGAGGTTGAGTCGAATCATTTTCTTTTCAAGGAGGAACAGGAAGAGCTGCTTCAGTGGTGGCTTTAGGGAAAGAAGCATTACAGACACTAACCAGGATCCAGGATTGGATTGGATTGATGATGTGTCCCTACCATAGGACATCAGTCCCTTCAAAGGACGTCTCACCAACAAAATGTCTCATTCTATTCTCTGAGCTACACAGAACCAGGCAGATGTCCCCATGCCACAGTGTTGACCTCCTGCTATTCCACCACTCACACTTGGACTCAAGTCTCACTGTGAGTCGCAGTGAGGCGAGAAAACCCTGTGTGTTCATCAGCGCTGCTTCTCACCCTCTGCCAGCAGCAGAGTTAGGCCTGAGGAGCTGGAAGAGAAGCACAAATACACGAGGTAACATGAGGATGCAAGGATGAGAGGAAAGGATCTGGAGGGAAACATCTCAGTCACACTTGATTAGCGCCTCTCCATGTGATCAGCACCGACCGTGGTGTCAGAGAGGGCAGAGGGCTCACCGTGACGGCCGACAGCCTCATCTGACCGTTTGACAGGGACAATTTAGACCTCAGCGCACTTCAAAGAGTCTTATTAGCTGCTTTGTGTCATTTTGTTATGTAGCACATCAGCTCCAGCGAGAAGAGAAGGTCCACGGGCAGATCTGCTCACGTGGTAATTATTGTGTTAGATAATTGTGTGAGTGACATCAAAGCCAGTAGACTGAAATACACATGGAGCTGATATAGAGGCTTCAGTCAGTCAAACACCAGCAGCTGTGGGCAGCAGGCTGGCCAACGTCTGCAGAAGCAGATTCTAACCTTCACATGAAACCACAGGACATACAAAGATGTGTTAACAGCAGGAAAACAGACAAAACAATGATGGGCAGTACACATGCTAACGCTAGGTGGGCAGAGCCATGCGAGAGACCAGCTTCCACCTCAGAACAAATAAAACTTAACAGGCGTGACAAAACTCCATTAAAGTCTTACTGACAAAACTAAAATGTTAAGTGGCAAAATTAAAACTCAGTGGAAACAATGTAATCCTCAAAGAAGAATCAGGGAGGTAAAACATCAGCGAAGTGAAGCAGAAAGTTGGGTAAAATAAATTGGATGTGGTAAATGGGGCATGAAGAGGGTGATGAGCAGGAAGACTCAGGCTCCAGGAGCTAATGCACAAAGGGGGATAATGGAATGTTAGTCGTCAGTCATATTGGTTTGTTAAAGGAACAAGTCAAGTGAAAATGAATAATGTGTTAAATCGGGCTGATTATTCTATTTTAACTGCCTTGATTTTAAAAAACATGAAGAAAGTCGTAGGATTGCAAAATGTAAAACCATCCATTAACAACAAGGACCGAGTCAAACATTTCATGTGTGGGGACTGGGTCCAGCTCAGGCCTCAGGCCCCCGGGTCACCGCTCAATCCTTGGTTTGATGAAACATCCCACAAACCTGTCTGCTGTTACTGGGATTATTACAAGCGAGCGTCAACGGATTCAAAGCCAGAAAGGCAGCGAACAGCTTCTTCAGCCTCGTCTCAACCTTGGCCCAAGCGTGGACCGTTGCTACAGCACGCAAGGTTTTTATATCCTGCTGAAAAACACAATTTATATTGTTTGTGAGGAGACGTCAAATTAGCAGCTTCTGCAGCCACTGATTAAGTGCCTTGCTCAGGGGCATCCCGACAGGCCGTCTGCAGATACTGGATCATTAATCAAGCACTTGTGTGTGTCACATGTGTCTCATCAATTCAAACCTTCAGCGTGCATCACTACACAGGATCCTCCTGTCCTGGAACCTTTAAAGCACTGGACGCTCAGACTGAACAGGAAGCCAAAGTCTGAAGCGCCTCTGTGTTTTAAGCCTGTGTGTAGGATTCCTGGTGGTGAGAATGGGCACTATCAGTTCTGTCCTGGCAGAAAACAGCTGATTTGATATAAAAGGTGTCACAGATAGATTGCTTATATTTTCAGATGTGTTCAAGAGTTTACTTGAAAACAGACACAATGAGCCATGGGCCTGAAAGTGGTGTCTGGTTCTGCTGATTCCACGTATAGCAGTGGCAATTTGTCTGTGAAATTTCTCGCGTTCTGACCCAGATCCTCAGGACCAGCTGTCTCTTAACTGGAGCAGTCCGACAGGTCAGACCTTAACGAGCATTAGTCCAGTCCTCAGTCTGTATATGAGACTTGTGTTGTTCACGTCGTCCTCATGTCAGGACGACGGAGCAAGCCCCTACTCCATCTCCGTGTTTCAAAAAGCAATTTAATATATGGTCCCCAGATAGGAGACATATCAGATATTAAACTGATAAGAACAGATACTACACTTGATCTTGGCCAAAAGGCCGGAAGCGAGATGGCTAAAGGAAAAATCACAGCAGCAGGTTTAGCTCTCAGAAGCGAGTGGTTTATTAAATATCAGATCTCTCTCATCTAAATCCTTGTTAATACATGACTTGATAAGTGACCATCACATAGATCTGTTCTGTCTCACTAAAACCTGGCTGCAGCAGGATGAATATGTTACTTTAAATGAGTCGACTCCAGTGAGTCACACACAACTATCATGTTCTGAGTTTTTAACTGAATTCTCTAAATTTTTATCTGACTAAGTTCTTAGCACAGATAAAGTCATTGTAGTGGGAGACTTTAACATTCATGTAGATGTTGACAGCAACTGTCTCAGCACTGCTTTTAACTCCTTAATAGACACTATTGGTTTTACACAGCATGTAAATGAACCCACTCATCGTTTTAACAACACCCTCGATCTTGTCCTGACATATGGGGTGGAAATTGATAATTTAATAGTTTTTCACCAAAACCCTCTGTTATCTGACCATTTTTAATAACTTTTGAATTCAGCACAATTGACCTTACAATAGCTGGAAAGAAATATTACCATAGCAGATGTTTATCTGACAACGCTGTTGCCAGATTCAAGCAGATAATTCCATCATCTTTTGCCTCAATGTCTTGTAGATACACAGCGAACAGTCACCTTAATCCTTATGAACAGGTTGACTGTCTTGTAGATGATGCTGCAGCTTCTCTACGTACAATGTTAGACACAGTGGCTCCTCTGAAGAAGAAGAGAGTGAATCAGAGGTTAGCTCCGTGGTATAACTCAGACATCCGCAGCCTAAAGCACAGGACCAGACAACTAGAAAGGCAGTGGCGTTCCAACAAAATAAATGTAAACTGCATAGGATGGAAGGACAGTCTAATAATATATAAAAAGCACTTTGTGCTGCTAGAAAAACATATTATTCCTCCCTAATTGAGGAAAATAAAAACAACCCCAGGTTTCTTTTCAGCACTGTAGCCAGGCTGACTAAGAGTCATAGCTGTATTGAGTCTACTATCCCCTTAAATTTCAGCAGCAATGACTTTATGAACTACTTTACTAATAAAATTATCATCATTAGAAAAAAAACATTTAGTAGCAACTTCTTCCAAATGACAGAAATCACTGTCTAGATCCATCAACTTTAAATTTACCAAATCCTCTGTCTTACCTAGACAGTGTCAGGTTTTGGCAGAGATCGGACCCACATGCACAGCACCGAGACGTCAGACAGGTGGTAAAATTTAAGGATTTAATGCAGTTTTCTTTATAACAGACGGTCCAGGTCATACGCAATGTATCTCAGGTTGCAGTACAAAGGGAGCAGGCCGAATCAGGTCCAAGGACAGGCAAGGGTTCGGCAACAGGATCGACAAGGCTACAGTACCGGTAAGGAGCAGGCTATCTCGAGGTCAGACGATCAGGTCGGTATTACAAGTTCTTTCCAGGCGACAGTACCATTCAGGAACAGACAGGAATCACAGGTCAGGAACACGAAACAGGATCACGAGGCAAGTAGGCAGGATGGCGAAACGCTGGAAAGTGATGACTGGCATACAACGATCTGGCAACGGGCTATGGGAACTGGTGGTGGTTAAGTATGCAGGTGAGTGATTACTGATTCTAGGCAGGTGTGAGTAATGAAAACCGGAAGTAAGACTGGAGCTAATGAGATGCGACTGGAAACTGGAACTGCGACGCAATAAAACAGGATGTGAATACAGGAACATGACAGGCAGCTTCTTCTCCAAGAAGAGAATAATCAAATCTTCCAAGTCGTCCACTTGTCTTTTAGATCCAATCCCAACCAGACTACTCAAAGAAGTTCTATCTTCAATCAGCTCATTCATATTAAGTCAAATCAACCAATCTTTACATATAGACTATGTACCACAGGCTTTTAAGGTGGCTGTGGTCAAACCTCTATTGAAAAAACCAACCCTGGACCCTGGACAACTAGCCAACTATAGGCCCATTTCAAATTTACCCTTTATTTCCAAGATTCTTGAAAAAATCGTGGCTAAACAATTATCTGACCACCTGAGTGGGAATAACCTGTACGAAGATTTTCAGTCAGGATTTAGAAAACATCATAGCACAAAAACAGCTCTGGTTAGAGTCACTAATGATCTTCTATTAGCTTCGGACAATGGTCTAGTTTCTCGTCCTTGTCCTGTTAGATCTTAGTGCTGCATTTGATACAATTGATCATAACATTCTATTACAGACACTAAAACATAGAATCTGGATTAAAGGAACAGCATTGGGATGGTTTAAATCCTATTTGTTGAACAGATTCCAGTTTGTTTGTGTAATGAGAAATTCTCCACATGCACAAGGATTAGCTCTGGAGTACCACAGGGTTCTGTGCTTGGTCCAATTCTGTTTTGTTCTCAGAGAACTTCCTGAGGAGGTTGAGGTCCTTTAACGTCTGCAGCCCCATGCTGAGGATGTTCTATGAGTCTGTGGGTCCAGTGTTTTAGGCTGTGATGTCGGCAGCTGGGCTTTCTGGTTTTGGGCTTTTATTGTCGTGGATTTTGTTTTGCATCCGGTTGTTTCGTTCCTGTTCCTTGGCTTGTTGATTGTTTTCACCGGTGCTTCATTAGTCGGTCTATTTAGCGCTTCCGTTTCCGCCGCATCCTTGTCGGTTTATTGTTCGCCCACAGCTGTTTGAAGCCGTCCAGGTTTGACCAAGTTATTCGCCTTGTGACCATAGTTATCGCTGCTGTATTTTGTTTCACGTTGACTTAGATTTTGTTTGTTTTGGCCACGCCAGTTTTCCGTACTTTGTACGCGCTTTAGTTTACTGTTTTTCTCCGTTCGCACGGTGAGCATTTTGCCCGTGCTATTTCGGACTAAAAAGGACTCTGACGTGAGGACGGTCCTCCGTCGTTCGGATCGCGCGCTATTAGCCGTCGGACCCGGTGTTGTTACGTGAAGCGCCGTGCGCGCCCATTGTGCTCCTCCACAGACACCGTGGGCAGGAACTTCTGGAGTAACGCTGGAACGAGGACCCGGGCTCCACAGCCACGCCATCGCTGTTCCTCAACCTGCCTCCTGCTCGGAGCTTCACCTCGCGTTTGCCCTGTTTTACCAGGTAGAACCGTACAGTGAAGAGAATTCCAGGTGTATGCTGAACGCAGTCCAGTATATAACTTGCCTTATCACTTACCTGCTCTCTCCCTCTCTCGGTACTCAGGGACGCTACTACCTAGGACGAGTTTACGCCCACGCACCCGTGTTTCCTTTTTCTGTAAATAAAACCCTTTGTGTGCATACTAGGTCTCTGACTCGGTTCTGTGGAACACTCCCTGGGGGTCCAGCTGCGCACTTTATTGTGCACAGGGTAACATTTCTCTGACACTGTGGTCTGTGGGGCAGCAGCATGAATGTAGCAGACAGTAACAGACTGGACACACTGATCCCTTACAGTTTTTGTCTATTGCTTACACACGTTTTGCAAAATCTGGCCTATTATGTCAAACCTCTACACACAAGCTAATCAGACATCAGCACTTGGAGATTAACAACTCACATCTCTACCAAAATAAAACACTGTAATCAAAACTTAGCACTCCTTTCTAAAACAGACAGACATTTTTGAGACCAAACCTTACACACACGCTCCATTTGTATCACACAGCATCACACAATTAACCAACTACTTTTCACGGGAACCAGACCTGGCGGCAGAGTCTGCTCTGAAGTATTTTCTTCACACAGGACCCTCTAGGGCCCGGGTCCCTGTATCTTTAAGAGCTTCACTCTGTGAACTCCTGACAGGAGCCGTCTTTTTTCACTGCCCCCCCACTCCCAGTGTGGACTGTGCTCGGGTATCTGGAACCTTTGTCCGTACAACCAGTACAGACGAAACTCGGTTTCACGAGCCAACCCTTAGCAACCGCCATCTTTCCACCAAGGCCAATTCAATGTTTAGTTTCTGTTTAATGACAATGTGTAATGTATATAGTTCAAATTTAATGCTTCAAACCAAATAGAGGACTGTTCTCCCTCTCCCTTTTTTCTTTTTCTGTAGCCATTATCTATCCTTAGAGTATTATTTACACACATCACAAAGTATGCTAGGCATCTGGTTTTGTTCTAACTTCCAGCCTGCTACCAGTGGTCAACATTAAGTGTTTACTCAAGAGTAAATGTCTGTTTCCTGGAGTCTATCCGAGACAACAACTTGTCAAAATGACCAGAACAAATTGCTGATTCCTCAGAAGTGCAGCAGACACAGTATACATATAATATATAATATGGTACATAAATATTCTATTCTATTCTAAATATTCTACAATTATTAAAAATATTTAATATAATGTTAATATTATACACCACTCCCACAATGTTCTGTCTAATTAATCATGAGCCTGTTCTTGCCTATACAGTATCTTGATTGACACATGACTTTATATTTATGTTTAAATGTATCAATTCTATTACTATTTTTACGTCCTCGTTTAATTTATAATACAAAATCTACGTTTTGTATTTCTGCTATATTGGTAGCAGAATAGTTAACTCCACTGAACAAAGAAGTTGGTTCCTTGTTCTGACTTACTAACATTCTCCACAAAGCTGTTTCCAGGTGCTGAGGGGTCGGACACCTGTCAGCCGCCTGCCTCCTCCATCCTCCACTTCCTTCGGACGAGGATCCAAACGCGCATGGGACAAGCTGAGCTCAGGCTGAGACAACAGCACAGAAAAAAAACAGTACGAAGACAAATACTCACAGGCCACAAACAAATCAATGAAGTGCCGGATTTCACACAACACAACTCCTCCCTGTTTTTTGTAGAATCCATGCTGCCTGTGAACTCAGCAGGACTGGTCAAGCGTCCGTCAGGCTGGAGGCTCAGCAGACGTCTGGGAGCTTCCACAGAGAGGTCAACAGTAGCCGCGGTGTGTTTGGGTAAATTAAGCTGGGATCCCAGGTCACGCTGTGGTCAATCTGCCACATCTGGATGCTTCCACCACTGTCAGCCAGCGGCGACTCGCTCGTCAGTCCAGCCTGACGGAGCCACGGTGTCGATTCTGCTTTCAGGGTGCACGTGAGGATGAGGATAAGGTGTCGATGACGGTGTTCCTCTCTTACCACTCGCTCACTTAGAACAGAAGACTTGCTGGGACTCAGCCAATTACCAACAGAACCACTGGACGTCTTTCTCCTCCGGGGTGTGTCCTCCTCCCTCTGACCTCCACCGACACTGGCTCTATTAGTCATGCCTGTTGGCAGACCATGAGATGACTCAGTGCAGAACACTTGTTGGCTGACTCCAGTTTACAGACTGTAAACTGTAAAGTCAGTAAACTTTCCTGAGCACAGAGGAGAAATTTACGCACTAAATCTCTGAATCTTCTCGCTGGTGCTGCTTCGTGTCTCACTGTATCTGCGGTGAAGCTGCTGCTGATGCGTTGGTGTGACTCGAGTGATGGATCAGAGCAGCTCTGCCTCTTGCTCTTGTAGTTCACTTGGACCTTTCGCTGCGTGTAGACATAATTAGCTCAGCGACTCGTTAGCATCCATGCCGTAAATAATTCACAGCACTGTCAGATTCCTCCTCCACTGATCTCAGTTAGTTCTCAGCGCGGGCACTTGTTTGCCTTATGTTTTATTTATAGAAGTGTTGATGCAGAACCGACCCACATTTAACATCAACTACTTGTTCCACTACAATGTTTACAGACGTCAGGTTCTCAACATCGATAGTGTCCCTAATAAACTGACCCGACTCCTTGTACCCCACCAGTGGACGCTACGTATTAAATTAGATTGATTCAAACTGAAGCGCTTCAGGTAGTTTTATTATTCAGGAGTTGCTCATGAGAACACGAAGAAAAATAATTCACTCAAGGTGTGAATTTCATTTCCAAACACTAGATTTTTTTAACTAATTGTGTGAATGCTAATGTCTAACCATGCTGTGGTATGGGAAGATCAGAATAAGTGGAGACTTGTGTGTTGGAAAAAATCCAGTTAAAGTCTAAGCATCCGCCCAAGTGAGTCTAGGAACAAAACTAAAGAAATGACTATTTAGTTCTTGCAGGCTCTGATTAACAGGCTGCAAACAAATGGAAAACTGGAATTTTCAACTTCGGCACCAGGTAAACTATAGAATAAATAACATTTTGTTATGTAGTCCGTGTCACTCATTTAGGTTAAAAGGTTAATACAGGAGAAGAGGAAATTGGCAAGAAGGAAGAAGAAGAAAGGGGAAATTAGAACATATGTAAACCTGTAGTAAGATTTGTTTTGAGAAAAAAAGTGAACAATGGGGAGACCCTAGCAAATAGGGGAGGAATCAGGGATCTGTACCCTCCTGTCTCTGTGTGAGGAGCTTTGATCCACCAAGGAGACGTCATCTCTACAAGAATCTGGGACCAGCAAATGCTGATGTTGACCAGCTGCAGACCCACAGTGGGGGAGAAAGGACACTCTCTGACCTCTCTCTGACTTCTGTGCAGGACACAGACCAAGACTCTCACTAACTGCTCCTTCCAGGAAAAAAGATGATTTTCTTCCAGTAGGTGTTTGTTGATCGCAGGCACCCGAATCAGAACAAAAGAGAAGATGCAACAAATGCTCAAAAGTGAAGACAGGAAGGTGTTGGTGAATGGGAGATGGAAGAACAGCTGCTGACTCTTCAAAGGACTGAACGTGATGAAAGTTTACACCAGCTGGTGTGAGAAAGGTCCATTAAAAGGAATGGAGAAAACAACAGCACTGACAGCGATCAGAATCCTAATGTGACTGTTCTAATCAAGAAGAACCAGATCCAGTTCAATCCAGACCCAAGGATTTCATCAAAATCAGCTAAACCACAGATACAGCAGACGACGACAGGTCAGAGCATAGAGAAGACACAGACATGAACATAGAAACATATAGAGAAGGCATAAATTATTAGGATGTTTCTCAAATCAACACTACATTTCAACAGTAAATTTAGAATTAGTAGATTTTATATCCAGACTATTTATTTGTGCTCCACAAGTTTTTGAAAAGAAATCAGTAGGATTGAATTACATTTATAAAGATTTTATAGGGAAAGCATACATGTCAGATTAATAAAAAACTAGATGCTTAGATAGTTTTTCTATAGTGCATTTTCATCCCTGAGTGTAATCATGATAAATGATGAAACAGGATAGTAATTATGACCAGATACTGGTTGATGTGGATGTTTACTGGAATAGATAAATCTAAATAGATTTTACTTGAGTCTCTGAGTCAAGGGGCCATTGTTTGACACCTCACCCCCACCTTGTCTGTCCTCACACCAAAGGGTTAATTAACTTTAGAACCATATGGAGCTGTTTTCACCCAGACAGTCCGACAGCTTTGTTAATGATTACTAAGTAAATGTGAATATAGCGTATTCATGTTATTTCTTACTCACGTCATTGGGATTTGCTGAAACTTCACAGGGTTAATTTGTGTTATGTGGCCAGATTTTTTCCTCCGGAAGGTTTACAAAATTTGATTCTATTAGTAATTTTCCTAGAAATATTGGATTATTGTAGATGCTAAATTTACAAACAAAACATTTAATAGAATCACTAAGCAATACCCTAATCGGAGATTATAGAAGAGTATTACTGTCCATGGATTTGCGATTTTGAAGAGATCTCTGCAATATAACACCTTACTGTACATGGGATTCTTTTTTGTGGCAGTCTGTGACAAACTAGTGGTTTGTTCCCCGCTGACGGAGCAGCACCGCCCAGTCTGAGCAAACACACCTGCAACTACGTAGTTGTCAGTTCGCATCAGAACAGCTGATCAGCCGTCGAGAGCGGGTGCACACGCTTTCGGGCCGGCACCTGGACATTTCACCACCATTCCACCATTTTGCTTTGCTACACTCTGGACTCTTCACATACACATTACACGTCGTTAGTTTGATTAAATTGGTTTTGTTGTTTTATTACTTATGTATCGGGAGTAGTCGGACTTCCATATCACGCCGGGCGACGCTCGCTTTTTTTTTGCCGGCGAAACCACTATTGTTTGTCATTATTATTTGGCCCTATTTGTTTTTTGTGTTTTAGACTTATTTATAATACTTACGTATTAATGTACCTAGGGATTATTGTGGGGATATGTGTTATTGTGGGATTTAAGTGTATACCTGTTTAAGGTGATTTATGTCCAGTAGTGTCCAGAACTCTGGAGAATGGTTCCTCCCAATTGAAGGGGGTGGGGCCAGGCCTTTAAGAAGAGTGGCCAAATTCCATTGGGGGGGTAGGTTGGTTAGAGAGGGAGTTGTTTGGCGAGAGAAAGATTGTTGGCGAGTAGTGATGGATAGAAGAGGCACCATGAAGCATTTCAACACATTGCAAAACTGTATTGATACTGTGTCGATACTGTGTCACTGAATACTGACACCTGCTGGACCTTGAAAATTAGCGATGGGTCCGGCAACACCGATGCGTCGGCGCAACTGTGTTTATAAGGAAGCGCATGTGTCGAGTTACATTTACGAGTGTTATGTCATGTACAGTAGTCACGCATTGTTCAGCTTGTAAGACGTGCATTGGTACCAGTCAAATGCATAGTCATGTTAGCCTTCTTTCTTAGCCTTGTTAACCATGCTCATGCTCAGCCTCACTCATGTCTAGCCATGTTCATCTTTGTTCGTTTAGGCTTAGCCATGCTTACTGTTTGTCTACCCATGCTAGCTATAATTATGCTTAGCTTCGTTCATGTTTAGCCACGTTCACTTTTGTTTGTTCACGCTTAGCCAAGCTTATGTTTAGCCTCGTTTACATCTAGCATTGGGTACATACATACATATTCTGTAAATTTACTTAGCCAGACACCAACAGTGGTGATGGGAGAATAATCGGTCCCCTCCAACCAGACACCAAACCAACCAAAAAAAACTTTAGTCAACATCTCAATGTGTCCTCCAGCTGCTCACCTCCTGGAAGCAGGAGCTGAGCTTCTGGACTAAGAACCAGTTTAACCAGAGGAGCTGGATTGTCAGATAAACCCACCAGGCGTGGTGTCAACGCTTTGATAGTAGAATTCCTGGGTGCGTGCTCATTTAGAGGCTTGACATCTTCACTGGTTCTGGCAGCAGATCTACGATATGTCTCATATCACGTGTTCAGTGCTAATGCAGGACACCCATGCATGGAGAGGTTGATCCCAGCTTAAACCAATTGTTCAGTTAGTGTCTGCAGTGACGCCCATGAGCTGCTGACTACATGAACGTAGCAGTGGGCTGCAGAGTTACTGTACAGCTACACAGACGAATGTCAGCCAGGTTCTGATGAAAGCCACGTTATGGGAACCTGTAACACTACTAGTAAATTGTTGCCATGGCAATGATGCAGGGTTGTGTCCTATATGTGGCGCATGCTGGTTCTGATCATGGCTCATTCAGACGCAAAGCAAAATAATGGAGTCATCATGACATGTCTTTGTTGGATGAGAAAGAGATGTAAACGCCACCGTTTGCTGGATGTATCTGTGACCTGTGGCAGAAAAAGCCCCACCTCTGGCTTCATTAGCTCGGCTCTACAGGACCACAAAGACGTCCGACTGCCACCCTCCTCATGGGCCAAAAATTCAATCAGCACCGGAGCATATGTTGAATCCTGCCTATTTCAGGAGCCACAAAAAAACACAGCAGCACTTTTCTAGAGACGCTCTAAGGTTGTGACAGCACCATATTCTACCCAGATGTTTGTGTTTTTAGCTCAGCCGTTTGGACCATTGGACCCACTTGGATCCACAATCATCATTTGGGTCAGTGATGTTTGCAACACACCGCTATTTTGTCTGGGAAACGCCCGTCCCCACTGGTTACTCAGCTGCTCATTGATTCTGTGCCACTGATTCCCTGGTCCTTAGAAATCTAGACAGTCTGCTGGAGTGTAACGTGCATAGTGGCATGAAAGAAGCCAAGAATCCCTGGAAGGACGTCAGCACTCGTCTGCTGACTGACGGAGATAAAACAGACTCGCATGGGAAGCAGTGATGCAACAGGCTGGAAACAGGACAGCAGAGAATGAAAGAACCATTCACAAGACAAATGTCCAAGACAATTAGAGCGATGATTCCTTGCTCTTTATATTCCCTCAGAAACTTTGTGCTGATTGAGTGTGAAGAGAAAATTTCTCCCTAGGTGGCGTCACGGAACAAACAGAGTCAAACGTCCAGGAAAACAGACAAGCCGAGTTAGTACTGTAGACTTTCAGGACGCCTCCTGCCTCCTGCCTCCTGCTTCCTGCCTCCTGCCTACAAACTCCTGTCTCCTGTCTCCTGCCTCCTGCTTCCTCCTTTTAGACTTGTGCCTCCTCCTTCCTGCCTCCTGCCTCTTCCCTGCCAATGCTTCCTGCTTTCTGCTTTCTGCTTCCTGCCTCCTGTCTCATGCTTCATGCCTCTTACTTCCTGCCTCCTGCTTCCTGCCTCCTGCTTCCTACCTCCTGTCTACTGCCTCCTGCCTCCTGCCAATGGTTCCTGCCGCCTACTCTGGCACCCTCCTTCCTGCTTCCTCCCTCCTGCTTCCTCCTTCCTGCCTCTTCCTTTCTGTTTCTTGCTTCATGCCTCCTATTTCTGCATCCCTCTTCCTGCGTTCTGCCTCATAAAGTACTTCCTCCTTCCTGCCTCCTGCTTTCATGTGTCCTTGGCCTGCTCATTCTATTGATTCTGGTGACTTCCTTTTTGCCTTTGCTCTCAGATCTGATCAGGTCCATCTCCTCTGTGTTGGTCCAGGTAGATTTAGTTAATGGCTAACCCAGACTTCATGAGCCAGAGTTAGTGCTAATGAGAAGCAGGGATTTATTTGCTAGGTGTGTGAGGATCCTGGGCTGGCACTGCCAGCCATTCTGTTCTTCTTCCTCTGGACCACACCTATTCCCTCACCACACCATGCCTCTGCCTTGGGACCACGCCCATTCCCTCTCTTTGCCTCTGTAAACTCTGCAATCAGGACAACTTCACACACCTGGAACTCCCCCTGTTGAGCTCGTTGTTTATGCCATGCTCTAGCCACGTTGTTCACATTTTTTTGCTAGTTTTCTTAGTTTGTCTGTTCATTGTTCTGTTCATTGAGAGTTTTGCCTCCTGGTGTATTTTGTGTCGTTTTGAAGAAGTGTTTTGTGGTGTTCAATTGAGATTAAATAAACCGTTTTCATTTACCCATGGCTCACACTGGCTCTGACTCGGTCCAAATGGACCCCCAAGGACTCAATCCGCCATCATGGATGGTGTATCATAACAGGGTGTAGCTGCAGCGCTGATATTGATCTGCAGCTACAGTACATCAGGGCTTCAAGCTTTGCTACTTTTGATCCCCCTGTCTTCATACAGGCTTCCCACCAGCCCATGTCTGCTATTTCCAGATCACTTCTCAGCTGAAGACACCGTCCTCATGTCTTGGGATCGTCGGTCAAGTTTTTAGCGGGGATAGTTGGCAAGTCGTACACAGTCACTGACATTTACAATGCAGAATCTGAAAACATTTCACACCACTGAAATTCTATTTATGTCTGAGGACTTGCTGCTTGACTGCTGCTGTTAAACTGGGTTTTTACTGCATTAAAAACAGCTGGAGATCAGTGGTTCCAGATGACCTGGCCCAGGCGGGTCTCAGGCTTTTCCTCGTATTGCTGTGAATGATAAATAAGTGACTGATCCTTCCTCAGTCATCCTCTGTTTCTGTCCACATAATGATCACGTGTTCACCGTTGTGTTAAATGTTTACAGGCGTCACAGTTTTACTACAAATTTTGTGATCAACATCGTCCTGCTTTATTTCCACAACAAAGGCTCAATAAAGTTCTCTTCGTCCAATCCGTCCTACTCGTTGAACCCAGGCCTTCGCTTGTCAGTATTACAGTATGCATGTCCTGTTATATTCCATTCCAGGTTCAGCGGCTCACATGGCCTCGTCTCTCATAGCTCTCTAGTCCCAAAGCTGAATGAACCCATGTGTTCTGTCTCCTCCCCTCTGACCCTCCACATTGTGTGCTGCTATGAAAACCGTCTCTTTATATCCCACAACACATCCATTGTGGAATTTAATCTACACACACGCAACCTGCTTCCTCTACCTGTGAGATGCTGGCATTTATCACATCAACAAGTGATTTCACATGTTTTTGTAAATTCATCTGTTTGGGTTGAGTCTTTGTGCAGCCTGATGGGATTTACACTAACAGACACAAAAGTCACTTTACGGCGCAGATCCTCAAGCTTAATGGATGAATCACAGCAGCCATTAAATAATCGCCTGCAAATACACACAGCTGAGCCCAGTTATCAGCAGCACCACGGCGAGAAGTCGCTTTTCATTTAATAAAATGTCATTTACCTTCCTACTTTTCCTTTTACAGCCATATCAGCTCTCGTTGGAGGTTGCTTACTGTATAAAGACGTATGAGCGTTATAAAATTGTTTTTTCTGTTGCACTTGTTGCCTCTCGTGATTGTGATGGTGCTGGAGAAACATTGCCTTGACGTTCCCTATAAAACTTACATTAGTCTTACTGATCTAGCCTCCAGTGTCAACACTCGGGGAGGCAGGTCCCAGCATTCACAGGTTAGAGGGTTCAGCTGCCAAGCTGCTCATTCACAGACACATACAACCTCATTAAAGCTGCCTGTCTCTCGTCGTGGTCTGGTTCTGTTTCTGGTTCTGTCTGGGATGGTGGTTTATGTTTCCATTAACATTTGTGAAGGAACATGGTGAAACCATACATTTGTTTGCCCAGTAGACAAACCTAATGAATGTTGGGCTATTTAATGTTTTAAATAATAAAGGAATCAGTGGCTAATGTCAAATCAGTTATAAAAGCATTTGTTTAGCTTGTAGCATGTCAATTTTGATGAAGTGTTAATGTTAAGTTTAATACCTGCAGCAAACAGATGGCTGTTGTCTTTGGGCCTCTGCCTGGTACGAGTCTGGTGTTTCTCATGCACAGGTCATGACATCGCTTCCCTAAAATAAAATAACAAGCAAAACAGGGGGCGACACTAACACACAGAGAAGGAAGCAGCCACCAGGACGGTCCTTCCTAAAACTTGAGGTCCTACTTAAATAAAATAATGCCTGTTTAAATGTATCACAGCTTCCATGAGCTACCTCAGCCTCCCGGCGGCTGGCGCCTCCTCGTCTGCCACCGGACCGGCAGTAAATTCACCAACTACTCGGTTTGAGGCAAAACTAGTTGAACTCCGGCAGGAAATGAAGGCATAGATCAAAACGCTGCTGGGAACGCTACAGAGTGGCAGCACTGCAGACATCTCATTTGGTTTAACAGAAACAGCCGCATGCTTCAGTAGCACCACTAATGACTAGACTGATACCAGTGAGTTTGATGGATGGGGCCGGATCGGTGCTGAGTGGACCGGTGTGCGAAGACAGCCTGGATTCCAATGCTGGCTCCAACAGGCCACATGTCCGACACACCAGTTTCTGCACAGACCTCAGATCACAGATGAGTGGAAACATTAGAATGGACAGGGCTGGAACCACTGCAGATGTGCCCTGAACGCGATGTGAAGCAGAATCAGCTCTCACTGCAGGAAGGGAGTTTCTATCTGGGTACAGTCCAAACTCAGGGCATCAGATTACCTGGAGGCTCATAACAGCTGGAGGAGAGAACTGTTCCTGGAAGCAGCAGGTGGAGGTAAACACGGCGAGAAGCTGCTTCAACAGCATCTGCATTTCCAAATGCAGCATCCAACAGCTTAATCAACTGGTTCTACTGAGGCTCCAACAATGGCTCGAGCAGGCAGATGAATCAGGCTGGAAGATCAGAGAAGTGACAGCAGGATAAGACAACACAGATCTGTTAGAGCCGGGATGAAGCTGAGCTTTCAGGGCCTTTGATGTGTAGCAAACATGGAACAATGTGAGTTTCATTCTGAGCATGTTTGACTGAATGTGCAGCAGGTTTTGGGACATGGCACCTCCTGCTCCCTGCTGTTTTCCGGTCTGAATTAGTTTTGTATTTGATCTTTCACCTCAAATGTCTGATTAGAAAACCATTCAGACAAAGGTTCAGTCGACACTAAATAAAGCAATGCTGTGATTGGCTGATCATCATGACATCATCTTTTCAGTGGATGACATCATCTCTTTTTTTGCTCAGTTTAGTCGGTGACACATCTTATAAAATTCTTTGTCATATTGCATCTATTTATTCTAACTCACAACACACCAAAATACTTTTAATAGATTTCCTACATATCTGTCCTATAACATTAACGTATAATTCCCTTGTTTCTTCAGCAGCAGCACGCTGTCATGAGGTTCTGAGCAGCCGTAAGATCTGATACTAGAATGTTTGACTTCGATCTTGCACGGTTCTTGGCATATGCTCACATCCCTGCAGTCATTCTCCTTATTGTTGGCTCTGCCGCAAATTTTTTAATTTAAAAATCCTTCTCCTCCCTGGTCTCAGATCAGTGATGTGGGTCAGAGGAAACGAGAACAGAAGCCTGAAGTCAGAGGCATTAGAGCTGTGAACCAGGTTAAACCAGATGATCCGTCATGATCGGACGAGTTAAACCTCATCATCCACAGATGCAGATACAGAAATGTCCCCAGGTGCCTGAGAAGAAATCAAGTCACACAAATCTTCTTAAGAGATTTGTTCTTCTCTGTTCTCTTATGCTTCCACTGCTGCTCCAGCCAACCTCCAGTGTAAAAGCTGTCAAACGTCTCACTGGTTCTGTACTGATTTTATTCGATTCCTTCCAGACTCCAGTTGTCCTAGTTTGCTAGTTTGATGTTTAGTACATGATGGTAACACAGAGCAGCTGAGGACTGAGGCAACTGATGTCACTAAAAGCAGGGTTGAGCTATATGACGTGTCTGTGTTGTCAGGTTTAAACAAGTCACATGTTGCAGTAACAACAAAACAGCGACGTGTGTTCTCCCTCTTTAGGATGTTTCATGTTGTCTTCAGTTTTACTGTGTCTGTTTCTCATCGTCATGACTCATCTCAGTCCTTTGGGTCTGCTAGTGTAACTGACCCGGTGGTTGGTACACCAGGACTCATCAGAAGACTCAGCCTGATGGACACAGGACGACATAAGACAGAGGACGACAGAGGCAAAAGGGTCACCATCAAAGAAGATCTTTTCCAGTGGGCCACGAA
This sequence comes from Betta splendens, assembly GCF_900634795.4. Classification (NCBI taxonomy): domain Eukaryota; kingdom Metazoa; phylum Chordata; class Actinopteri; order Anabantiformes; family Osphronemidae; genus Betta; species Betta splendens. The sequence continues at coordinate 20,044,003 of NC_040885.2, forward strand.
ATGAATTAAGAGTCCAGATCTCTACAAGAACCACATTTACTGTTTTACTAGCTAGAGCCATAACTGATCTAGATGTGATTTATTCAAATTAAAGCATGTTCACACCCTTATGTTCCACCTCTACTGAGTCCCTGATTAATGGAGAAGACATGAGGCTGCCTGCAGCCGAGGACGAACGCACATAGCTACGAGCAAGTGGTAAAGTTCAGTGGATGCACTTACAGCAGTTTTCCAGTGAGATGGTTTTAGCAGAGATTTATGACTCTTAAAGGGCAAGGTGAGCTGCCATAAATCAGACGGCGACATTCAACCTCAAGTCAGATGTTTCTGTCTGAGCAGAACGAAAGAGCTCAAGAAAGTGTTATGAGCTGGTTTTCCTCAAATTCATCATTATTCATAAGTATAAGGTTGCACTGGATTATTTCAAGACGTAGTTTTACAGCTGTGTGGCTCAACCTCTATGAATCCAGCTGTGTGGTTCCAGCTGTGTGGCTCCAGCTCTATGCAGTAGATCCAGCTGTGTGGCTCAACCTCTATGGATCCAGCTGTGTGGCTCAACCTCTATGAATCCAGCTTTGTGGCTCCAGCTGTGTGGCTCCAACTCTATGGATCCAGCTGTGTGGTTCCAGCTGTGTGGCTCCAGCTCTATGCAGTAGATCCAGCTGTGTGGCTCAACCTCTATGGATCCAGCTGTGTCGCTCCAGCTGTGTGGCTCCAGCTATATGGATCCAGCTGTGTGGCTCCAACTCTATGGATCCAACTGTGTGGCTCCAGCTGTGTGGCTCCAACTCTATGGATCCAGCTGTGTGGCTCCAGCTGTGTGGCTCCAGCTCTATGCAGTAGATCCAGCTGTGTGGCTCAACCTCTATGGATCCAGCTGTGTGGCTCCAGCTGTGTGGCTCCACCTATATGGATCCAGCTGTGTGGCTCCAACTCTATGGATCCAACTGTGTGGCACAGCTGTGTGGCTCCAACTCTATGGATCCAACTGTGAGGTTCCAGCTGTGTGGCTCCAACTCTATGGATCCAACTGTGAGGTTCCAGCTGTGTGGCTCCAACTCTATGGATCCAGCAGTGTGGCTCCACCTCTATGGCTCCACCTTTGTGGATCCAGCTGTGTGGCTCCAGCTGTGTGGCTCCCCCTCTATGGATCCAGCTGTGTGGCTCCACCTCTATGGATCCAGCTGTGCGGTTACACCTCTATGGTTCCAGGTGTGTGGCTCCACCTGTGTGGCTCCACCTCTGTACAGTAGATCCAGCTGTGTGGCTCCACCCCTATACAGTAGATCCAGCTGTGTGGCTCCAACTCTATGGATCCAGCTGTGTGGTTCCAGATGGCATCTGCAGCTCCTACAGGTAGTGCTGTGCTCAGACGTGAGATTTGTTGCACAGGTGGTATAGAAGCTATTCGGTGCCTCTGTGCTTTTTTTCTGCATTTGTTGGAGGTGAACACCTGAATCTTCCGAGGTTCCCAGTACCTGTGATAATTAGTCACGCTACCATCAGAGCATGTAATAGGAACTTACCTAGATTCTACCCAGCCTGTCTTTGACATCCTCGCCCGTTGCCTCCTTCTCTTCTATCCTTTATATTTCCAACTCTTTCACTCTGTTGCACACCAACAAATCACAGCACATGGTCTTCTGTAATTATAACTGAATTATCATCACAATCAGAGGCTCCATTATCACTGCTTTGACTTTGGCCTCTTAATTTATTTCTCCCCTCTCTTTCATTCTCGTCAAGTCTTGTTCCCTGTCATCCTCCGTTTCGGACTTTAGCCATTAACAGCTCAGAGTGATGGTCTGTGGATGGATGGATACAAAGACAGAAGGGGAGGCAGACCCCCCCCACACACAGACACACACACACAGTCACAGTCGTGTCCTTGCCTGACAGACTGTGGAAGTAATGACTGTGTGTGATTCCATGGCCATGGTGATTCCAATGCACTTCTGGCATTTTAATTGATTTTTTTAATTGATTTTTTGCACTTGAAGAGGAGTGTGAGGGGCCGAATGGAGGATGACTCAGTGCTCGAGCAGGTGGGCGTGTTTTAAAGCAGGTCTGTGGCTGTTTCTGGTAAATACCACAGCCACTGTATTCTTTACCTTGCTGTAAAATCTTCAAATCACAGTTACCTTTAAAGACTCTAGGAACCTTGAGTTACTAGAGTCTTTAAATGTAGAACGGGAGGCAGAGCCTTTAGCTACCAAGCTCCTCTCCTCTGGAACTAGCTCTCTGTTCTATCCCCTCACCCCAACTGGTCGAGGCAGATGGCCCCCAAATCCAGCCTGGTTCTGCTGGAAGGTTCTTCCTCGTTGGAGAGGGAGCTTTTCCTCGCGCTATATAAATATAATTGAATTGATTTGTATTGAACCTTCTCTGACTCTACCCTTTCTGGTCATGCGATGTTAGACTGAAAGTCAAAGAAAATGTCATTTCTACAGCTTTTAAAATAATACAAAATATAAATATAAATATAAATATATATATAAATGTAAATGTTAAATGTTAAATTTAAATGTTAAATCTAAATATTAAATGTAAATGTAAATGTAAATGAAAATGATCGCCAGGTGGAAAAAATGAATATTTAAGTAGACTCCACCCCCTGGGATCCTAGATCAGTGACGCAGTCTCAAACACCTCAAACAGTATAGCATAGCTCCGCCCACATCTGACTCTGGATCGGTGGACGACAATACTGGAGAAACCTAAAGTCGAAGCCATCATGGCCGCCAGCTCCGACTCCCTCCCGTTGGGGGAGATTAAACGGGCTGTAACGGCAGGTGTGCGGGCTGAGGCTCCGCTTCAAACTGCTGCTGTCGTAAACACCATTAGTGGGGAATTAAGTAGGTTTAAATAGAATATTTCTGTGGCGCCGATGGAGAATTAGTTAGCTAACTTTACTAGCTAGCCGAAGTTATGTCCCTGCTATAAACAAAAGTTTCCAGTTCAGATGTGGGCGGGGTTTGCGCGCACTGTTTGAGGTGTTTGAGTTTGCGTCTCTGTGCTGAGACCAGCGCTGTTTGAGGGTAGGGGTGGAGTCTACTTGCACATTTATGAATACTCAGGCTTGCACTCTGCGAACATTTAACATTTACTGTACTATTTACATTTAACATTTAACATTTACATTTAAAATTTACATTTAACGTTTACATTTAAAAATTAACATTTAACATTTACATTTAACATTTTACATTTTACATTTTACATTTAGACTTTTGCACATTTTACTAAATGTGAGAAAACATATAGGTGCTCCGGGGTCCAGAGTCAGGGTCTGACTCTGCACCTGGCTTTTCCTAAACGTAGTGAGCATTCAGTGCTCTACACCGTGGTATGAGGTGACGAGCTGTGAAGCGAGTCAGGTAATTGGTGCTGCAGCAGGTGAAGGCCGGCACGTCGTTAGCGCAGCAGAGCAGGAAACAGGTGGTGGCTTGGTGTGAATGCGTATCACAAAGTGAGGCAACCGTCAGCTAGACTCGCCCTACAGTAAATGTTTGATTACGACAGGCAACACAACTCTGATTTGCTTTCAAATGCGTGACAGAACCTGTTTCTATGTTTGTGTTTATGAAATACATAGAAGTTAATAAAGCAGCGTGCATACATGCATACATGCATGCATGTGTGTGTGTGTGTGTGTGTGTGTGTGTGTGGGTGTGGGTGTTTGGGGGGAAGCATTCTGACACGTCATCTGTGTTGATGGTTATCGCTGGGACCTTCGATGGGAGCTAACACAAGCTCCTCTGGATGTGTGAAGCTGCTTTGAAACCATCATGACTGAAGTTCAGTGCAATCAGCCAGATAGAGGAGGAGGAAGACACTGGCTAATGAGTTAAGTCTGATTAAAAGAGGGAGGATTTATCAACACTGTGCCAGGGCCGTTTGTCTCCGAGCCATTAGTCACTGGAGCGATCCTGGGAGAAGGTGTGGAAGAATGTGAGAGAGGAGAACGGCAATGAAAAGCTGAAGGCGCCCGGAGGAGACGTAAAAGAGCAGCGAGGGGAGTCGGAATCTTCAAACTGCACCCAGCTGAAACCCAATTGGTTGATTCTCAAACCCTGAAGACAGATGAATACAAAGAGGTTTTTCCAGCGTATTGAATTGAATTGTGTCTGTAAACATCGCCTTCTGGACAAACAGCTGCGGTGGAAAAAAAGAACCAAACACAAGCTCCAGCTTCTCCACTGTCACAGAGTGAATCTCTGGTGTTATAATTCAGGACTTGGATGTTGGTCAGCACATTACAGACTCTGTGGGTATGTGTGTGTACAGGTCCAAAACGCCAGCTGTCGCTATAGCAACATGGGTTAAGGTGACTCCCATTGTTGCAGAGGGTAATGATTTGAATAGCTCAGAGCTTCATGCTGGCACCACATCCATCAGGGAATTTGGGACATATTGATGTTTACACACAGTAACAGAGCTCAGATTGTTATGTTGGCACCAGGGGACAGACAGGCTCAAGTGTTAACGTGGGAATTTTAATGGAAAAGTTTGTCCCTCCAATGCGAAACCAATCTGTTTTTCAGCATGCTCTGTGTCTGAGCAGAATAATGAAGCCTGTGAGTCACTGCATGATGAATCTGCTTCATACACATCTCCCAGTAATAATAAGATGGACACATACACGTGTTTTTTTAAAACTGTTAACCATAACTGTTGAACAGTAGAAATACTGTAAAGATCGACAGCATCATGTGACGCTTAGTATCTGAAATGAACGAGGCTGATGGTGACGGGGAGAGAAAGACGAAGAAATGACTGCATGACAAACGTGTCACATCTCAGAACCTCATCTCTCATTCAGCCTGGGCTGCAGCGGAGCGAGGTGGAGAAGAAGCTTGAGGAGAAGGAAAGGAGACAGGACGAGAGCTGGCGTTACGCTGGACCTATGAACACAAGCAGCACCGGTCTTGTATGTTCTGCTCCCACTGTGCAGGTCTTGGCATTAACTCAGACAGTAATGAGGGACATTTAACGGATGTGGTTCCTGAATGTGGGGCCCATCACTAGGCAGTTCAAGGTTAAAGGAAGGACGATGGGCCTCTCCTGTTCTAGAGCCATTTCCACTTCCTGTTCTCATCAGATGTTTACACAGAGGAACCCGACCTTCTGGACTCCTGTTGATTTGCTTATCAGATCCACTGTGGACATATTTGAGAGCACTCAGCCATTTTCCTGGCCTTTGGCCTCCCACTCAGTTCACTTCAATGTCCACTTGTGATGTTCGGACCGGTTACAGTCCTGTGTTAGTGTAAATATTCGGTCTGTGTCTCGTTTGTTTTGGCTGACACAGCACCGATGACACATGACGTGAGTTTATAGGCTTTGACATGTCACCTGTCGCTCACTCAGACTCAGTCACGCTGAGCTAAGAGCCGCTTCGTTCGATGACCCTGTTTCTTCCCTGACAGCTGAAGACTGGAGCTGGATGCGAATGTGCTGCCTCCCCACAGGCGACACAAGCACTTAGACACTCAGAGGCTCTGTTGTGCGTAAACACACTGTTCAGGTTACGTGATGGGCAGCAGTGAGCCCTTCTCCTGTCATCATGTGGACCTGTAATAGCATGAGATGCTGGTTTGGATCAGGCTCTGACATATATGACAAAGTTCCGCAAAGTATTTTTCTAAAGTATTTACCATTTTAGGTGGCTCATCCGCTGCTTCCGATCCTTCACATGAGCATCAGCACAGACTAAATGAAATGATATGATCGCTGAGCTGAGCTGAGTTGAGTCGATGAACATGTGAGTTCATGTGTCATTGGTTTAGATTTGGACTGAAAACAATCTTTCATATGTAAACAATCACATTAAAGCTGTTTGTGACTTTCATGTTTATCTGTGAGAATCTGGTTTAATGCAGATGAAGCTGTGTGGGAGTCTGTTACAGCCTTGTCACAATAAAAGACTGTAAAGCAGTTCAAAAAGAGGAGCTGCAGTTCATTTTTTGTGTAACATGAGATGATCTAAGAAGCCAAACTGCAGCTGAAGCCGTTCAGGAGAAGCAAATGAACCCAATCGTTTCCAGGTCTGTCATGTATCCAGAGCCTCACAAAGGACTTTCTGCAAAAGAAAGGACAATGTGCAGAATCCATAGAGCATCTCAATATTAAAAATAAATTAAAGATTTTTAGCCGTCAGGAAGTAAGTGAAGGTTTAAAATTTGGGTTTTGATGATTCTGTTTCTTCATGGTGTCAGACGGTCCAACTTAACAGCCTGAACCACCGAAGGATCAAAGCGGGTCCTGAACCACCGGAGACTGAGCTCACAGCAACAGTTGCAACAAAAACAGCAGCAACAAATAAAAGAATTCCTGCTGGACAAGAGGCTCCAATGGTCCAATCTATAATGAGTAGCTGACATTGGAACCTGTGTCCAGGCAGTTTACTAAAAAAGCAGATCAGAACCCGAACTCCAGCCTGGACCCCTGCTGTGTCTCTTGCCTCTGACACAGAACGACATTGCGTCCCGCTCCCACTCGGTTCATATTGTGTTAATGGGCTGGCGTTGAGAGCCGGCTCCTAAAATAGGACTTTTTAACACCCCCATCCTGTCTTCACAGAGCCTGATGGTGAAATTAGGGAGGGAGAGTCCGCATAAAACAAATCCCACGAAGCGTCAGGCCGAGCGCAGCCTTAGCGTTTAAAGCATCATATATTAGTATTATATGAATGGAGCAAACAAAGCAGGGCGTTCTGAGGACTGGCCTCGCGCACCACACGGGGGAAAGCACACGTCCACAGCCTACTGCTTGTAATGTAAGAACAGAGACAGGAAGGACACAGGACTAATACCTGACTGTGAGCAGATCCCTAACCCACGAGCCTCGACTGGACTCACACGGATGCAGCAGTGACGGTTAAGCGGCTGGAAGACGGAGCCAGAGGACGTAAACATGTTTTTGCTCTCCCAGCTTAAGAGGTGTTACATAAGTGGCTTACATTTAGTTTTAATGTCTCTTAAGGTGGAAGAAGCTCCTGAAAACTCTCCTGAGTTAAATGAGGTGAAAGAAACAGGATTGAAATTATAAGCGATTTAGCAAACAAGGCCCTGAAAACATTTCTGTTTAAATGAGGGGAATAAAAAGCATTTCTTTAAAGTGGAAACACACAAATGGAGCTTTTGCCTTTATTATTCATAGTCAGACGGCTCACTGGACCAGAGGAGCCCAGATGGAGAACAGAAACGCTGAAGCGTCCTATGGTTCCACTCGCATTTCTGAGGCTAAGCTTCAGGACGACTGAGCTTCCAGACACTGATGCAGGAAGCTGTCGGTCAGTCCACTGCTTCTAATGCTGGCAGCCAAACAACAGGAAGTGAAGTTGCAGGGTTTGAGGCAGAGCAGTAGCTGGGTTTGTTGCTCCAGGGCTCGTTTGGTGGGATTTGTCCCAGCGCTGCAAGTCTCCAAGTGTTTAGGCTGTAATTAAAGATGTCGGGAGACGCTTGTCTACAACCTGCATCTGTTAAGGCTGCTTCAACGTCATCAAGCTGCTGGTTGTGACCAGAAACCTCAGTGTGAGATCCAGGAAACAAAGCAGAGTCACTAATCAGCTGGAGTAAAGGAGCCTTGCAGCTGGCTCATTAACAGTCACAGCTCATTAGGGTCGGCTTAATCAGAATTCAGAAACCATACTGGGCTCTCAACAAATTACCAATGCAGCATAATGAGACAACAACAAGGTGTGTTTGTGTCACCGCTCAAACAGAGCATGAGGCTTTTTCTGTGGAAGTAATGGAGCCGGTCTGCGGCAGAACGGGTTCTGCTAATGAGCAGGTTCCTGCAGCCAGAACCGGAGCGTCTCCTGTGCTCACGCTGTGTTTGTAACGGTTCCTTAGTTTGGGTCAGAGACGCGGTGCTGTGGCTGCTCTCTCCTCGTCTGCTGCTGGTCCCGGACTATGTTTTATACATTAGCACAAACCTACACTGCCTGTCCTTCGTGCTCTGTGGAGACTCAGCTCTGGGTGGTCCTGTTAAAATGCAGAGATGTTTGAGGGAACAGTAAAGCCAAACACAATCCCACTCAGCTCAGTCTAACAAGGACACGCAAACACAGAGGTTACAGCAAATACAAGCAGCACAAATCCCAGCTGACAAAAACAAAGGTCATCCTTGTTTGGAGAGGAAATCTGGTGTTTTGTGAATTTACAGTCGGCTGCAGAAACCAAAAGGCCGTGTGATGTTGCTATAGTTACAGAGATCCAAAGCTCCCAAGATGCAGGAGACGGATTGTCCATTTCAAGCTGGATTTGGGAGATTTCATCCTTAGCCTGGAGGGATGACAGAGGGTCTTCTTCTCTGCTCCTCACAGACCAAGGCGCCGTCATGATTACTTATGATTAATGAGCCACAGGTAGAAGCTGCGATCAGACACTGGCAGATGGTCACAACACAAATTTCACGTCTGAAGGTTCCGACAGCACAAATTCCCTGCACGTTTTGTGTCTTTGTACTTGTTTGGGTCTGTGACATGACCTGCATCCAACAACTGACACAGAATGTTCTGCTCTACTAGTTTAGTAGAAGCTTTGTGGTAGTTTCCTCTTCAGGTTACATTTCTAAAACGTTCTCACCTCTGTAGAAACAGGTGTCTCCTCTGCTAAAGCCAACATGGATCAGATGTTTGACCAGTAAGGAGCTGCTTCAATCACTCTGTGACACCATCTTGACTGTTCTGTATTTTTCCTTACTTTTTAACCTACGCATGTGATTTTCTTAAATTAGTCTTAGTATTTAAGGTGCACCCTATCTGATCGTAGTATTCGGGGGGGGGGGTTGTCAGTTTTTTCGCTTGGATTTATGCTTTTCCTCATCCGTAAAGCCAGTGCGCTGGAGACCCGGCATCACACAAACTATGTTTACACCCGTGATCAGCTATCTCACTAAGAACGGCAGCAAAATACTTAAAAATACTCCACCAGAACCGCCAAGTTTCCTTGAAGAAATAAGGAGGAAACGAGGGGATGCAGATGAGGCTAAAAATTTTGTCATGGGAATAAAGACCAAAGAAAGGCGCTGCGCAAAGAGAAGGTGAGAAGATTCAAGATTATGGGCAAAGTAAGGTCACTGGATAATATTATAGACGAACTGACAGCTCTAGTGAGGGAGGAAAGAATTTCTGAATGCAGTTTGATGTGTTTCACTTTGACAGAGACCAAGTGGGGGTGGGGGGTGGGGGGGCTATTAACAATAAGTGGTGCCATCCTGGACATGTGACGATCAAAGAGCGTATCTGCAGCACTGACATGAAACTGCATGGCCTCGGCCATGTTATTTATTGGACCAGAGACTGGACACAGGATGGTTAGACCAGGGACTGGACTGGACACAAGCAGGATGGTTAGATCAGAGACTGGACACAGGCAGAATGGGTGGACCAGAGACTGGACACAGGCAGGACGGTTGAACCAGAGACTGGACACAGGCAGAATGGTTGGACCAGGGACTGGACACAGGCGGAATGGGTGGACCAGGGACTGGACACAACCAGGACGGTTGGATCCGCAGCTGCCCATCACAGACACCAAACTTTGAGTCCAATGATACCTGTAGGTGAGGACAGAGTGAGCGAGAGAGCGGGAGAGAAGCACAACTACTGGAGAGAAAGAGACAAGGTTAGTTAAACATAGAACAATGATGGGAGGTTATTGGACAGAAGAGGTAGAAGGAAACAGAGGAGCTCAGTGTATAAATTAAGTCCCCCAGCAGTCTATGTCTATTGCAGCTTAACTAAGAGATGGTTCCGGTGACTAACAATCATTGCCAGTGACCTGAACCACCTCTAACCATAAGCTTTATCCAAAAGGAAGGTTTTAAGCCTGATCTTGAAGGTGGAGAGTGTGTCAGCTTCTCCAACCTGAACAGGGACCTGGTTCCAGAGGAGAGGAGCTTGGTACAGTAGCTACAAGCTCTGCCTCCCGTTCTACATTTAAAGACTAAAGGAACCACAAATAGCCCAGCACTCGACGAAGCGTTCTGCTGGGAGCATAAGGAACTATGAGGTCTTTAAGATAAGAAGGAGCTTTATCATTGAGTACTTTGTAGGTGAGTAGGAGAATTTCAAATTCTTTCCTACATTTTACACGCAGCCAGTGCAGAGAAGCTAATGTAGGAGAAATGTGATCTCTCTTTCTAAGTCCCATCACATCTCTGGCTGCAGCACTTTGAATTAGCTGTAGGCTTTTTAAGGAGCTGTTAGGACATCCTATGAGTAAGGAGTTACAGTAGTCCAGCCTAGAGATAACAAATGCATGGATCAGTTTCTCTGCATCGCTCTGAGAGGATGCTTCTGATTTTAGTTATATTTCTAAGATGAAGATAGGCGGTTCTGGAGATTTGTTTAATGTATGATGTAAAAGAGAGATCCTGGCCATCAGCCTGTACAACTCCTCCTCCCTCTGTCATGGTTGATCTTATGTATAATAAAACTTTAGCTAGTAATTAGATGTGAGTGTGTGTAGATGTGGTAGCATTCCTTTTTTAATCTCCCTACTTCCTTGTGTGTGCAATATAATTTTCCTCTGGGATTAATAAAGTGTTTTAAATCTTGAATCTTAAGTTCAAGTGTCTGGAGGCCTCTGGAATGTAACGTTTCAGTTCCACAGTCTGGTGACAGTCGCTGTCATTGGACTACTGAATGTTTATGTGACGCAGCTTCAGATGCACTGCACACTGAACGAGCCCAGAACCAGCAGCGTTGCCTGAGAAACGACAAGCAACAGATGCCACCATGGCATCCAGGCACTTTATGCCTCCACCTGGTCCAGGAACAAATCAGACCTCACCGCTAAAGGTCCTCCCAGCTTTGCCTTCATCTGGAAATACTCACCTGTGACATCTGCTGCTTGTTACCTACAATCAAGCAGCTGAGTTTTGTTTAAGTGGTTGATGTCTAACTTCTCATTTATATGGATATTTTTGCCTTTTGTTTGGCAGATTCACTGCCTCTATCTGTCACTAACTCTCTGTTTGCAGAGCTCTCTGTGGGTTCTAGCTGTAGCTCCTTAGCCAGCCTGTTTGTGTTCCCGGTCAGCCTCTGTGGTGTCCATGTACAACAATGTTTCATCAAGGTGCAGTTTGTTCAGTGTTAACGAGCGGACGTCTGTTCCTTTATCTTCATCCTCACTTGTCCCCAGACTCATTGCTGCCTTTTAACGCTGCATGCACAAAAAACACCTTCAGATTCTCCAAAACGTCACCATTTCTGGTTTTCAGGTTGAGGTTTAAGTTTACAATGAAGCAGGTGGCCTTATTGCATCAGGTTTCATGCATCCCATTAGTGAAATATCAGTCTGCAATTCCCAAGATGTTTGATTGGTTTATTTCAGGCACTTTCTAGTTACACTTGTCACAAAGCTGACACCTCACAACCCGCCTGTGTCTGCAGCTCCCACACATCAGCTGCAGTAACAACAATGGAAAATGAGTGTCTGCTCAGCAGCCATCTGCTTCCTGCTTCAGAGGGACCCTCGCAGCCCTGATAGACCTCTGCAGAATGTTAATTAGGAGGGAGAAAAATATTGCCTTAGAAATGGTCACAAATGGGGGCTGTGAAATCAAGTGGAATTCCAGCTGATATAATGGATTGGAATAATGACTGTTTTCCTCCGCGCTCAGTCCTGTTTCCAGTTATTAGCATATTATCATGTTTGTGGCTGACAACACTTTCAGAAAACGGATCTCTCATATTAACTCATATTAACATGAGGCCACATATATGCAGACACCAAATTATTAATAATAATGTTATGCCTCTGTTTCTATTCAGAACAGCATCTGAAGGCATTAGGATTTTTTGACTTGTGGGTGACAACAAGCCTCAGCCTCAGTGGGGGGCTCCAGGAGACATCACGACGCACTGTTCGAGCCATTGCTGTGTTAATTCATTATTTCATGAGATGAGGGCGAGGGAAACCTCCCTTAGTGGGTGTAATATCCCCTGGAAGGAAGACAAACCCACTTAGAGATTTCACACAACTTGCCCTGAGCTGCTGTGCTCAAATCCCAACTTTCTCTGATCATAATGAAATAAATGGATTTTTGAGTGTAGACTGATCAGTTTTGGTGATGATGATGGTGAATTCATACCCAGGTTAGTAAACTAGAGTAGAATTACAAAACCTGAGACTAGTGTGTGTGTTTGTTGTTAGACTCAGAAATGCTGTGACTGGATGTTGACACTAGAAAAAGCAGCAATCTGTGATTTACCATCACAAAAGGCGACACTGAGGCGAACTCTGCCTCGTCACACAGTCGCTGTGGGCAACAGATGAGCCAGATTAAGTTAGAAAATATCTGTTGCATAAATGGAAGTAATGAATCAGAAACTATTGCTTCCGTCTAAAGTGACAATGGAGAAAGCAATCCACACGCCAAGCAGCCGTAGCCCCGAGGCCTTCAATTAGCTGCAATGGGCCGTGTGCCTTTAATAATGTATTTAAAGAGCCCCGTCGGCTGCTTCAGCTGCCATGCCTGGCTCTTATTTACTTCACTCTGATCTGTAATGTCACAGTGTTAAGGCTGCTGCCGCTTGTCCACTTATCCTAAATGGAACAGCAGCGAGGCTTGATTTGCATGAGTCCATCCAACTTGGGCCTTTTATCTATAAAGTCAAACTTCATGTGTGCTTCTGAGCTCAACAATCAAACATAAGGTCATTTCCTCAGGTGGCAGCTGTAGTTTGACTACATAATGGATGTCACCTCTGCTGGACGAGAGGAGCCAGAGGAAGCTAAGCTACTTCAGGTATGTTTAGGAACACGTTGAGTAATAATCCTGACTTCAGATTTATCGGCAAAGATGCCATCAGACGTAACTTTCCTACACTTTCATTGCAACATCATTGGTTGAAGTCAGTGTTTATTCATCTTCAGACATTCAGTACCGTTCAGTTTCATTGTGGTCTCCAGTGCAGGATGAAGCTAGAGGTTTGATATCGCCTTATGGTCAGACAGAAGCTGAGCAGCATTTACTCTGCTCCAGTTCCCCTTGGGTTCATTTTACCTCTGGTCCAAGTCATTTATGTCATGTGCTCATGTTGAATCCTTGGGTTCTGTGAAGAAACATTCATTCACTGTCTCTCAAGCGGATGCTGTATGCACTTTGTGGCCCGGTTTGCTGTTGGTGTTGGAGAACATGAGGACGATTTTCATTACAGAGCCTTAAAACAGTTTTTGGAATGATTCATGACGCAGCGCCTGAGCAGTGTTGAATGAAGGGGGCTTCTCTGCAGACTGGCAGCTGGCACATGCTCATTGGCCCACTGCCTGTGCACCTGCACATGCACGCGCACACATTTTATTGGCCCACACTGCTACTGTCGTTTTATTGTGGACATACAGTATATGTGCAGTATATAAGTATATAAATACAATCACACACTGGTTATGGCCTGATTTCGTAGCTACATGTTGCTTCGCTCAGAGCTGGAGGCCACAGTTAAGGGTTCAGTCTGTTCAGTGGTTGGAGGTGAGTCTGTTCAGAGATGAGTCTGTTCAGCTGTTGGAGGTGAGTCTGTTCAGCTGTTGGAGGTGAGTCTGTTCAGCAGTTGGAGGTGAGTCTGTTCAGAGGTGAGTCTGTTCAGCAGTTGGAGGTAAGTTTGTTCAGAGGTGAGTCTGTTCAGCTGCTGGAGGTGAGTCTGTTTAGAGGCGAGTCTGTTCAGAGGTGAGTCTATTCAGAGGTAAGTCTGTTCAGCTGCTGAAGGTGAGTCTGTTAAGAGGCGAGTCTGTTCAGAGGTGAGTCTGTTCAGCTTTTGGAGGTGAGTCTGTTCAGAGGTTGGAGGTTGTCTGCAGATTAAAACTGAGCTGCAGAATGAGTCTGTCCCGGGACTTGAATTGATTAACGATTTATGCTATAAGGTTAATTCTTGTGTTGCCCTGCAATGGACTGGTGACTCGTCCAAGTGTGTACCCTGCCTCTCGCTCATAGCCAGCTGGGTTAGGCTCCAGCACCCCCGCTAACCCACATATGGGATTCAGCGGCTTGGAAAATGGATGGATGGATGGATAGATGGATGGATGGATGGATGGATGGATGGATGGATGGATGGATGGATGGATGGATGGATGGATGGATGGATGGATGGATGGATGGATGGATGGATGGATGGATGGTTAACTCTTAATTATCTGTCTGATTTAAGCTCCATTCGTCCCATTCTGAGTGAGTGGCAGCTCCACAGGTGTCCAGGGCCGGGCTATAACGTATGGATGTTTTAAAATCCAACGATACAGAGTCAGATGTCGTTTTACCCATTGTTAGAAATGGCATCCTCCAGCCAACCTTACTTCTCGTTTCGTCTCTCCGACTCCGAGGGAGCTTGTTTGAATGGGCTTCCTAACTTTAAAAATCGCTGACTGGTGTTCGAATGTCAGCAGCAGGCGACAGGCGGCTTTCATGGGAGCAGGTCCAGATTCTTCACAGCCTCAGAACTGTCATGCTTTTAACTAGCACCTGGGGCACCATACCACCTGCTGAGCCTGCCTCTGGTTCTGTCCAGTTCTCCCCACTAATGTGGCTTTTACTAACCCAAAGAGAAAGCTCAGCCGGTCGTCTGGTTCTGGCCTCCTTTCCGTCCACAGAGCTGACGTGTGTTTGAAGCGAGCAGCTTCCTACCAAGTCCGTCTCTGGAGCTGGACTCCGCTCTGGTGAAAACACTGTCGGCTTGGAAAAGCCTTTCTCTGCGTCTCCTTTCATGCGGCGCCGTCATTGTGAGCTTGTTAGAGGCAGCGACGTCTCCCGGTGGTAATGATTTTTCTGCAGCAGAGGAAGGATTTACTGCATCATCTACTCGATGAAAACGGCAGCTGATCTCTTCATGTTCATCCTGCTCCACCCGGCCTCCCTGTGTTCTTCATGAATGATGCAGGTGGCTGTTGTTCTCCTGCCATTGTTGTCTCCTTGTTTTCAACATTTTCTTCCAGACTTCCTATTGTTCTGAGGCTCCTTCCTTTCAAAGTGCAGACAGATGAACATTTACAAAAACCAGAATAAGAAGAATCAAAGAGGAAATGAATGATTTTGTTTTTGTTAATCATTAAACAGGACGAGCAGGAATTTAAGTACACTGTGTAATTAGAGCAGAGATCCTGCTGCTTCCCGGCGCCTTCAGTCAGCATTGACAAACACTTTCAGCTCAAGGAAATGAACAGGAAACGTAAAGTGAGCATCTGAAATCTGGCTCCTGCAAAACCAGAACCATTATTATCAAAGAAGGAAATATTTTGTTCGTACAACTTCTCTGTCAGGTCGTAGGAAGTCTGGGCCTCTCTTTAGAACAGAGTCTTGCGCCCTGTTCCAACCGGACCAGTTCGTCTGGATGCAGAGGCCTGTAGTTCCAGAACCACTCTATCTTGTGCTTCACAGATAGTTGGGCTGGATTCTTTATTTCCCAGTTCCGGTACCAGTTTCCTTGCTCTCCTATACCTTCCTGCCTTGCCAAAGGGCTTAAGGCAGGACCTAGTTGCATATCCTTTAGCCCGCTTCAGAAGTCAGAAGTCTACAATAAGCAGACGTTGGAGTCGTTGCTCAGTTTACTGAGGCCTAAAATTAATTTCATATGTTGAGGCAGAGCGAGTTGAGCCGAACTGGAGGCAGGACTCAGCGAAGCGCATGCATGCGTTCGCGATTCATAATGATGATGATGATTATACTGCACTGAACTGAGCCTCAAAACAACAACACAACATGAGAAGAAGAAGCAGAGCAGTTGGAAGTCGTCTCCTCTGAGCCGCAATGAGGCTCTAGGGCTGCGTCACCTTCCCTCACCGTCCCCTGTTCTTCCGCCCACCTCTGTAACCGAGGTGCTGGAGATTCTGAAGGTGCTAACCTGATTCAATCCAAACTGAGGCTGAAACCCTGTGCCTGAGCTTTATGATAAATAAATAGAAAATGGTGATGAATGACATTCTGCTGCCAGTAGCAGCAAAACCTAAACCACTGAGCAGCATTACGTCTGTGTGGCCTCAGCAGGTCTTGAGTTCTGTTCTGTTCTTAGCATGTTTGGGTCATTGTGTGATTTCAGACGTGGTTCGAACACATCTGGACACAGTGATAGGACACAGGCTCCTGGCTCCAAAGCTGAAAACATTTCTTTAATTAGATGTGTCGCTCAGAACGCTCTTGGCCTGGAGGCGTTTACTGAGCAGCTCCGAACGGTCCAATCAGAGCTGCTGCTCCCAACTGTTCTGCCTCAATTAGGTTGTCGATTTTTAATTATTTGGACTTTTCCACACTTACTCTTGTAAATATCTAAAGCTTATTCTCCAGTATTTTGCGCTTGTTCGGTAGAAAGAGAAACGTTGAACTCTCTTGCAGTTTTGGGTTAGGCTCAAATTAACCGACCTGCTGCAGTTTCCTACTGGACTCATAAGGCAGAGATCAGAGCAGCTGATGACCAGGGACCACCCAGGCCCAGGAAAACCAGGGACCACCTACAATAACCAGGGTCCACCCAGGTCCACCCAGGAAAGCCAGGGACCACCAAGGCCCACCCAGGAAAACCAAGCCCCACCCAGAACTACCCGGGAAAACCAAGCCCCACCCAGAACCACCCAGGAAAACCAGGGACAACTCAGGACAACACAAGAACACCCACGATAACAAGACAACATCCAGGTCAGGCCAGGACAACCCCATGGTGGTGTACAGGAAGGTTTGTCATGAATGACATGTAAAAGTACTGAGAAGAAAAACCTGATGACTTCCAATCTGGCATTAAAGACTAATTATTCCCTAATCTGCGCGAAGAGCTGTCAACATGCTGCTCAGCATTGCGGGAAGACATGATTAGACTGTGGGTTCAGGGGATTATGGGTATTAGTGTGAACGCTCAGGTCTCATATTAGCATTGATCCACTGTCAGATTTTTAACCCACCCTATTCTGGAACAACATAAACTATGGTCTGCATTGAATCTGAGTGGTGATGGGTGCAGGGCAGAGGGAGGCTCCAGCACCCTATTATTATACGTCCACTCATCCTCCTGCGCTGCTGCTCCTCAGACTCGTGTGACTGCATCCCATAATTCTATCTTTCTTATGAGCTACTTTAAATGATCATTCTTTGAGTCCTTCACTGCCCCCCAGAGCTCAGACACAATCATTAACCACTGCTGCTAATCAGGCCATATTAGACACCATGCCTGGAAAGCAGCAGGTAAATATACAGCGAGAACATGGCCTATGCCTTTCTAAATTCCACAACAGTCGCAACTCAAAGGGCATTAAGGTCCAGGCCTAGACCTAGAACCAGTGGAACATAGTGAACAGTCCTGGAGGCCTCACCCTGTCAGCTTTGTTTTGTGGACGGTTCTTAACACACGGCTCGGCTCTGTGTTTGACCTCGTGAGATGTGAGACAGCCTCTCTAGAGTGACAGTAGAAGTACCGGGACTACTTAATTCAGGCCGTTGGACTGGGCCTGTAGACCAGGATCAGACGAGTAGTGGTTGAGGCCCACACAGCTCCTTGGAGCATATTTCAGGTGCTGTGAGAGACGTGGAACAACCATTCTCCTCCCTCATCTCCTCCCTGACACAGTAAAGTTGCAATTTTCTGTCTATGTGTCAGCATCTTCACTAAACTGCTTAGCAGTGTCTAATTACCGCAGTGTGTTTGCCAACTGCGACAGGGATATTATTTTTTATCATTCATATAAGCTTTTACAAGGGAACCACTGGGATGTGACATGTAGTCGGGTCCATAATCCTAAAAGAATTGTTTACCTCGGAGAATAAGGGAGCGATTGTCTTGCTAGAGCAGCAGAGCTCATTACTGCTGGGTGTTAAGGGGGAAACGATCACAAGAACCAGAGATCAGGACAATGTTCGGCAGAGGGAGGGCAGCTGAACACAGACCTGATGCCGACGCTCTGTCCAATCAGTCACGCGCCGCGATCTGGTCTGGATGAATCTTGCTTTGTTTGTGGTGATTACATCCCAGAGCGGCAACAAACAACAAATGATGCTAAATATACACTCAAATGAATTTACAGAAGATTCCTAATCAAGCTTAGTCGTAATCGCTTCCTGTGTTTGTTGTGTCATGAGTTGATTAGATAAACACAGATTCCTCTCATTTCCAGCCAAGCTGCTGAGCACTTGTCTGCATCCTGAGCTCAGACCTCATCATTCAAACTTTAGATCAAAAAGTTGAACTGTCTGAGGGAGCTGCTCTTTTCCTTCTACCTTCATATTTTTATTCTTTCGAATCAACCCAGGACAAGTGTCTCCAACTCGGAGGAGACGAAAAACAAAGAGGATAAAAACCAGTTGACCACCGACTGATGCATCACATGGGCAGCGTTTTCAGCAGGTGGGACAGAGGTTCTGGTTCTGTTGGGCTCTATGTTGCATATAATAAGGAATATTAACGTGATGCTTCATCACACAGAGCAGATGCCGCTGACCTGGTCATGAACATGACGCCTGCAGGATTGGAGGTAGGAGCTCTGAAGCTATTAAAGGTCAGTTCCCACTCGGCTCCTCAGACAGCAACAGAACAAGCCTCGTCACATCGCACAACGCGCCTCTAATGTTTGGACCCAGACCACCCGAGGCTCTGCGGCAGGTGCATATCCTGAGTGGCGTTGCTGTGGCGTTGTTGTGGAATTCACTCACCACTGGAGGAAGTCTGCCTGGAGGATTCTCTCATGCGTCACTATCACTAACCCCCACCCCCCCCCCCCCCCCCCCCCCCTCACACACACATACACCCCCCGCCCCCCTGCTTCCTCAGTTTTCCTCGCCCTCGTTCACACCTACAGCTCGAGCTCTGCTGCTTAGCATAGAATGGTTGTTCCCCGTTCAGCTGATTACACCATCCCTCGTTCTTGCACCTCTTTCTTTTCTCAAGTATCGCAGCTTCTCTTCCTTCTGTTCATTCTTCTTTGCCTCTGGCCTTTCTTACTCACCCTCCTTTCATTCATCTGTTTCTAAATTAGATTTCGCCTCCCTCTCCAGTCGGGTTCATCTTTTCAGCTCACACCTTAGGTAAACTCATTCATCATTCTGCCTACTGTCCCTGCTTCTTATTGCTTCATGCTGCTTCCTACCAGCCCTTGGTTCCAATCTACTCATTCTCCTCCTCACTCTCTATCTCACAAAGCGCATGCATGGGTCTGCTCCTCACCCCTTCAGTCCTCTGCAGCATATCTGAGGGTGTGAGGACTATGCTCTGTGAAGATGGTTCCAGCCATCATGTTGACCTGATATTCAAGGTTCTTATCTCTGCTGCAGAACAGCTGCAGGTGTACGCTAGTTGCAGGGTTGGAGGCGAGGTTGTTAGACTTAGAGTCTCGGCTCTTGTCCAGGCCCCTTAAGCCGGTGCAGAGCCTCCTAGCTCAGCTGCTACCAGTCCCCCGGCAGGTCCCAGGCACCTGGGTAACGACTGGGTCATGGCTCGTAAGAAAGGTAGCTTTAGGCAGGCGTCCACGGTTCACCACCAACCCCTTCACGTTTCAAACAGATTTTCCCCACTCAGCGACACACCCGCTGAGAAATCCACTCTGATCATTGGTGACTCCATAGTCCAAAATGTGAAGTTAGAGAATCCAGCGGTTATAGTTAAGTGTTTGCCTGGGGCCAGAGCGGGCGACATTGGTTCTTATCTTAAGCTCCTGTCTAAGGATAAGTGTAAGTACGCTGAGATCGTAACACACGCAGGAGCTAATGATGCTCGGTTACGCCTGGCGGTCACCAAAACTAACATTGAGTCGTGTGTTCATTGCCAAAACAATGTCAGACTCCGTAGTTTTCTCTGGACCCCTCCCCAATGTTACCAGCGATGACATGTAGCCTGTAGGCTGTCATCGCTCCACCGCTGGTTGTCTAGGTGGTGTGTTTTGGGGGAAAACCTGGGCTGATTAGAAGAGACGGCATCCATCCCACCTTGAACAGAGCCTCTCTGCTTTCTAGTAACATGGCCATGTTGCTTAGTGTCCCCACTCCGTAACAACTAGAGTGGAGCCCAGGACGCAGAGTCACAGTCTTACACGCCTCTCTGCATGTTCTCTACAGCCGCCACCCACTCTTAGTCTTGGTTATCGCATAGAGACTGTGTCTGCTCCCCGATCACCTAAACTACACATAGATCTGTTCTGTCTCACTGAAACCTGGCTGCAGCAGTATGAATATGTTACTTTGAATGAGTCTACTCCAATGAGTCACATCAACTATCATGTTCCTAGAAATACAGGTAGAGGTGGAGGAGTAGCAGCCATTTATAAATTAGATTTATTAATTACTGCTAAAACTAAACCTAGTTTTAACTCATTTAAGAGCCTCACTCTGAGCCTTTCTCACCCAGACTCTAAAACCCAGAAGCCAGTTGTGTTTTGTATTGTTTACCGTCCTCCTGCTCCATATTCTTGAGTTCTTAACAGAATTCGTTGAATTATTATTTGACTTCATCTTTTGCCTCATTGTCTTGTGAGGAGAACAGAGGAGAACAGTCTCCTTAATCCTTGTGAACAGGTTAATTGTCTCATAGATGATGCTGCAGCTTCTCTACGTACAATGTTAGACACAGTGGCTCTTTTTTACATTATACATTAAACATTCTCCAGAAAGCCTACTTTCAACCGGACTACTGTGACTGCTAACTCATAAAATGTCCTAACAGCTTCTTAAAAAGCCTCCAAAATGCTGCAGCCAGAGTTCTCACAGGACATAGAACGTATGGAGTGACGAATGTAAAAGAAGCACCTATAACTAGTTTTCTCAAATTTAACTAAATGATACAAAATGTTTTATCACATTTAGTTAAATGTGCAAAAGTCTAAATGTAAATGTTAAAGTTAAATGTAAATGTAAATGTAAATGTAAATGTAAATGTAAATGTAAATGTAAATGTAAATGTAAATGTAAATGTAATTGTAAATGAAAATGTAAATGTAAATGAAAATGTACATGTTAAATGATCGCCTCGTGTGAAACTGAATATTTAAGTAGACTCCACCCCCTGTAATCCTAGATCAGTGACGCGGACTCAAACCCCTTAAACAGTACGCATAGCTCCGCCCACATCGGACCCTGGATCGGTGGACGAGAATACTGGAGAGAAACCTGAAGTCGAAGCCATCATGGCCGCCAGCTCCGACTCCCTCCCGTTAGCGGAGTTTGAACGGGCTGTAACAGCAGGTGTGGGGGCTGAGGCTCTGCTTCAAACTGCTGTTCTGTCGTAAACACCATTAACAGAGAGTTAAGTTGTCACAATCTGGGTTTTTGTTTCTTGTTTTATTTTGAAGGACTTTTCTGTTTCACCTTAGTTGTCAGGTTTTGGTTTCCCTTTTCCTATTTTATTTGGTAAGCACTTCCATTTCTAGTCATGCCACATCAGTTTCTGCTTTTACTTTGTAGGACTTCCTGTTCATGTCACATCACAGCTGTTCCTCACACACACCTGCCCATAATCAGTAATCTTCTCCAGTATATAGTCTCCACCTCACACACTCTCTAGCTGCCAGATTGTTGCGTGATTTCCACCACTTTCCACCGTCCTGTATCCTTGTCTAGTCTTGTTAACCTGAACCCTGCTTCTGACCTCCGCATTAACTCTTTGAGAGACTTAATGCAGAGGGATTTGGCACGCGCCCTGCGCGCATCGTCCGTCCGCGTTTCCGCAGCCGCTTCTGTTGCCGCGCCGTCGGCTAAAGTTCCCATTCCTGTCGCCGCTCCAGCGGTTCAAGCTCCCGTTTCTGTCGCCGCTCCAGCGGTTCAAGCTCCCGTTCCTGACGCAGCTCCAGCGATTCAAGCCCCCGTTCCTGTCGTTGTTTCATCAGCTCCAGCCCAAGCTCCAGAGGCTCCAGAGGCATCTCTGTCCGCCATTCGGACCCAGTCAAGGAAACCCAGCCCGCGCCGCTCCCGCTCCCAGCGCCTCAGCTGACAGCCAGTCGTAGGCACTCCGGACGTCGGCGGGGGCACGGTTCCAGGGTCCTAGGTCCAGAGACCGCGGTCTGAACGGCTACCTTCCCCGGCAGAGGATCTCTCCGGCCCGCTGGCTGAAAGTCTCACTGCAATAGCAGGCATCCCGGACAGCGTCGTACAGCGGATCCGCCTCCACTCCATCCATCCATCCATCCATTTTCTAAACCGCTTACTCCCTAGTGCGGGGTCACGGGGGTGCTGGAGCCTAACCCAGCTGACTATGGGCGGGAGGCAGGGTACACCCTGGACGGGTCGCCAGTCCATCGCAGGGTTCAGGTTCCAGTCCAGTCAGGTCACGCTAAGGTTCCAGTCCAGTCATGTCGCGCTCAGGCTCCAGCCCTGTCATGTCGCGCTCAGGCTCCAGCCCTGTCATGTCGCGCTCAGGCTCCAGCCCTGTCATGTCGCGCTCAGGCTCCAGCCCTGTCATGTCGCGCTCAGGCTCCAGCCCTGTCATGTCGCGCTCAGGCTCCAGCCTTGTCCCAGCCAGGAGGCACCAAACGTCAGATAGGTTCAATTCTTGCTCGGTCAGGCTCGACATCTACTCCGTCGAGCTCGGCAGTCGCAAGCAGCACTGCCGGCTCCGGAGAGGACACCGTCCCAATCCCTTTTGGCCCCAGAGAAGAAGTCGTCCCAATCCCTGTTGGCCCCAGTGAGGGGACCGCCCCAGTTCCTGTCGGACCTGAAGAGTTCGTTCCTGTTCCTGTTGGCTCCAGTGAGGACGCCGTTCTAGTTCCTGTCGGCTCCAGTGAGGACGCTGTTCTAGTTCCTGTCGGCTCCAGTGACGACGCCGTTCTAGTTCCTGTCGGCTCCAGTGAGGACGCCATTCCAGCTCCCGTCGGCCTCCAGGCGGGGGTCGTCCCTGCTGCAGTTCCTGCCGGCCTCCAGGAGGAGGTCCTCCCTGCTGCAGTTCCTGCCGGCCTCCAGGAGGAGGTCGTCCCTGCTGCAGTTCCCCCACATGAGCTGGTGACTGGTCTTTGATATACATGAGTGCAGTAAAAAAAACCCTTTCCTTCCTTTTACAATGTTCCCATCATCCCTACAGTGAAACCCCCACTATTTGATAACCAAATGCTTGATGACCCCCCAGGAACAACCTCAGCCAGAGGCACAGGATCTTATGACAACACAAAATTTCCCACACTACTCACCTACAAAGCATTTAATGATAAAGCTCCTCATAGAGAGAGATAGTACTTTATGGTCCCAACAGAATGCTTCGTTCTCAGAGCGCTGGGCTACTTGTGGTTCCTAGAGTCTTTAAATGTAGAACGGGAGGCAGAGCTTTTAGTTACCGAGCTCCTCTCCTGTGGAACCAGCTCCCTCTTCAGGTTCGAGAAGCTGACACACCTTCCACCTTTAAGCTCAGGCTTAAAACCTTCCTTTTTGATAAAGTTTATAGTTAGAGATGGTTCAGGTCACTGGAAATGATCGTTAGTCACAGGAACCATCTTTTAGTTAAGCAGCAATAGACATAGACTGCTGGGGGACTTCATTTATACACTGAGCTCCTCTGTTCCCTTCTACCTCTTCTGTCCAATAACCTTCCATCATTGTTCTATGTTCAACTAACCTTGTCTCTTTCTCTCCAGTAGTTGTGCTTCTCCCCCGATCTCTCTCTTTCTCCCTCACTCTGTCATCACCTACAGGTATCATCAGACTTGGAGCTATATGTCTGTGATGGGCAGCTGCGGATCCAACCATCCTGCCTGTATCCAGTCCCTGGTCCAACCATCCTGCCTGTGCTCTGTTGTTGCTTGTTGTTGCCTGTTGCTGTTGCTGTGCTTTTCTCTCTCTCTATCCTCTCACCCCAACCGGTCGAGGCAGATGGCCGCCCACATCCAGCCTGGTTCTGCTGGAGATTTCTTCCTCGTTAGAGAGGGAGTTTTTCCTCTCCATTGTTGGTGTCAAATTGTAATTAAAGTCTTGCTGTATGTGGCATCTGTTGGGTTTAGTTGTGTAAGGTCTTAAACCTTACCTTGTAAGTGTCTTGAGATAACCTTGTTGTGATTTTGCGCTATATAAATAAAACTGAATTGAATTAAACTTGAAATCTATGAAACAGGTTGGTCAGCAATTTGATTACGTTAAGTTAATGCAGTTTAACACATAAAGCTTGTGTTTTGTTTAAATACCTGATGTACAGGTAATGAGTAAGCCCTCGGGGCCTTTTGCCTCTGGTTACATGCAGGATGCTTGGGAGTCCTGGTGCCCTGTGTGTCTGGAGCCACTGTCCATCGAGGATGCAGAGGATCTATTCATTTTGACTTTTATAACTAGGCTACTAATAATTGGCTTTGGTGGTACCTCGATTTATCGGAAGATTGGAAAATCTGCAGCCGCCTCATTGGCCCGTCCACCGACCGCAGAGGAAAAGTGCTTCTGGGGTCCATGGACACCCGACTGGCAGAGTTACATCAGCGAACAGCCCGGATCAACGGACTGATCAGTAATATCTCAGCCCATGTGGGTGATGAAAGAAGACAGGTGGGAAACATCCACAGACATACTGAACACTTGGTGAGATCGGTGTCAGCGTTGTCTGTCAGACTTGAGAACATGTTGCAGGTGCTCCATGGACCCGAAGGAGGCGATGGAGCCCTGGGTCCTGACAGAGAAGTCATAGATCCAAATGCTTTACATTGGCTGTATTAATTATGTCCATTTCCCTCCCCCCTCCCTTTCCTGGGTCCAATCTAGTTTACCAGCAGTGCCTCTATCTTCTTCCATTCCCTTATTGTGACTCCCTTCAAGGACAACTGTTGGACTGATCTGTAAAAATCTTGGTTGACGTTTCGGTCATACAACTACAAACATTCACTATACTGATGCAGATACACCCCCTCCCCTCCGGCCTCTATCTATCACCCATTCCCCCCCAGCCTGATGTGTCCATGAAATCATTCCAGCAAGTTTCCACTTGTACTGTGGCTACTCCTGTATCATTGTATTGTTTTTGTATTGTACTGATTGTATTGCAGCTTGCTTAAGCTGCTTCAGGAACGGCAGCAAGCACAGTCGCAGCAGCCTCTTGGCAATTCCAAGTTCCAAAATTCCAAATTGCCCTGTGCAAACCTGGCAAATAAACTGATTCTGATTTCACAGCAACTTTACCTATTTCATCAGTTTATTGTTATGGGAAATATCTAAATGGTAAATGATAAATGGTAAAGTAAAGCCGAGTTTAGGCCTGATCATTTTTGAGTGTGTTGAATCTGCCCTTCGCTGTGAGGCTGTACCGAACAGAACATCGAGGGGTGGACCTGGCTCAGCCCCAAGGGATTGTGGGAAAACATTTACTCTGCTTCTGAAGTGTCACTGTAGAAGCTGCTGCTGCAGCAGGGCCAAGGACGTGATGCTCCATCATTAGGCTTTATGTCACTTCACTGTATTTAACACTGGTGCAGCGGCCGAGGGGCCAGAGCTTTAGATTTATATACATCATGAACTGTTCAGAAGCTCAGACCTCATTTTTATTTCTGATATTTCCTCCAGAACCTCCACTGTTGCGATTTGTGTTGAATATCAGGAGCAGAGGAGGTGACATGATCTTTATGTATTACTTTAGTTTCTGTGTCGTTGGGGTCTGACACACAGTGAATCCCAACTTGTCTCCATCCTGTACTTGCTCCCTGTGAGTGTCCCTGGATGTGCTGGAGATGGGAGGTGGAGCTAAGACGCAGCCCCCTGGCAGCCTGATCACAGTCACCCTGTATTGGTGCACGTGTGCATGTGTTGTGCACAGTGTGTCAGCGTCTGCCCTGCATCACATAGATCTGCTTTGGGTCAAAGCACCAGCTGATCTCAGTGTTTCACAGAGACACAATATGGACACTTGTCAGGAACATTGATTTATTACCCAGAGTCCCGCACTCAGCTGCAGCGCTGCATCTGTAGCAGGATATCAGGTTATTGTCCCTGCTCGATTGGATTTCATGGCTTTTATTTTCCCACATCCAGTGAATCCACGGAGAGGACAGAAAAGCCCAGATCTGTGAGCGTTCACACACTGAGAGTGGCTGCCTCCAGGTGAACATGCAAACAAACACCCCCCTAATGACGCTGTCAGGGGCAAAGCCTGGAGGCTTCCTCCAGGAGACGCAGACAAAAGGAATCAGCCAGAGGAGCCAGACAAACAAAGGTCCAGGAAGACGCCTCAGTTGAAGCTCCCTCAGGTTCAGTTCGGTGGAGGCTGAGTTCGGCCAGGGCTCAGTCCTTGATGTCGGCCTGCAGCTGCCTGCAGACACATCGGCACACGGTCTGATGTGACCATCACAGTCCTGTTTGTTTCCAAATCTTCTTCAGCCGGCAGGAACCAAACACACGTGTCTCCAGGTTTGTACCACAGAGCCATGATCCAGCTACAGTATGTGTGACCAGGCTCATGACTGACCTCCACACCAGCACTGAACATTGGGAGACATACAGATCCCAGTCAAAGAATCAAAGAGCTGAGTGTCGCCTGTTCAGTCACATGGACTGTCTCTGCTCACTGCTTATTTGTGTGTAGCAGCAGGACGTGATCCAAACCCCAGCGTGTTGAGGTTTAGCTGCACAGAAACAACAGGTAATGCTTTGGCAAATGATGAGCATTCCCTGCAGTTAATGTGTGACATTCATAAAAAAAACAGCCCCACACAGGCTGGCGAGCAGCTTCCTCTTTTCATCCTGAGGAGAAAATAGAGTCCGTTTCTCAGCTCACTCGCCTCCTTCCTCCTTTCTCACCTCCTCCTCCCCAGCTTCTCTTTCTTGGTGAGAACTGAAACATAATGGCAGTGGTGGGACTGTGTGAAGTCAATGCCTGCAAACAACAACATGTTGTGCGCCCGGGTTGCCTTGGCAACGGACTTTGAGCCCACAAGGTGCGATGGGAGATGCTGCACCAGTGCTGCTGTAATGTCAGTCAGCTCTGTGGTTCCTGCCTCGTCCTCCGTCAGTGTCGGGTCGGCCTGGTCCCAACCCCGACAGGCTGCAGCCCAGCAACAGGTGGACAGCGTCCGCGCGTCTCCTTCCTGCATCGCCCTCCTGCATCGCCCTCCACTGAATGAGTTCCTGCCTTGTCACCGAGTGATTAATGCTTGCAAAGGGCTGCTACCGTGCTCGGTGTGACCGACTCGCTGGGTGACGTGATCATTCATTTGTATTACAGAGATTCACAAATGCAGATAATTCCCCAGTATTGTTTTTTGACAGTGAACTCTGAGATAATCATAAATCATACTTTTTCTGTGTGAGGTTGTGAGATGTCCCGTCCAGGAGCGATTCATCATCTTAATAAATGTGTCACCACTGGGCTTTTTCTGTACTGGCGGGCTTTGTTGGATCTTCGCACGCTGCCACAGCGCTGAGCTGAGGAGCCTCACCTCAGAACCCCAGCCATCACCAGCCGCTGGGAACCACAGGGTTTAATGTGTCGCCCCCCCCAAACCTCACGCCGTCTCTCAGCTGTCGCTTCTTTTCACGCTGACCAGCGCATGAGACCAACCGTGACGTGCTGAGTGACAGCGGGGACTCGGCCTCTGCACCAGGTGACTCACCGCGCAGCACTTTTCAAGCCTCTGCACCACAGACGGGATTTCTGCTTCCATCTGGCCTGGAAATGTTAGCGCTTCACAAAGAAGAAGGAATGTGGGAGGTCAAAGGTCAACATCGCTGTGAGTTTCAGTTACTTGACACCTTTCTGAGATGAATTGACTGTAAAAGTGGTGCAGGCTGCTTCACTCACTCTGTACAATGTAACACAACATAGTACTGTAATGTACTCATGTACTGTGATGTAGTACATGTTGCTGCTATTATTTCAGACTCCATTTCCGGTTACTGGTGTGATGTGGCTTTAGAGACCAGCACCACCCAGTTGTGTGTCGCTGCCACTGGATGATGGAGGAGCTGAGCAGCAGTAGACGCTGTCACCTTCACGGCTGCTCGATGTCTGTCATTACCAGCATGACTGCCAGGCGCCTTTGAGCAACTGTTTGCTGCTCTACAAACAGCAGGTGTGCCCCTGAGCAAGGCACTCGAACGAGGCCGTGAAGCTGGTCACGACTAAAGATTAGAACCACACAGCCAGACATCAAGTAACAGACGCAGCGTGTTGTAGACGAGTAGAATCATATATTATTTGATTTTATCTCAGAAATGAAACCTTTTTAATTTCATGTCTTTTAATTAAATATAGTTAACTGAGTAATTACTAGGATTTATGAGAGCCTCAGAGACTTAAAGTATCTGAAAGGAGAATAACACTGTTAATGACTTCTTTACTGTATGCTTATTGTTCCAGTGACTCGTTCTAGCAGGTGAGGAAGAGTCCACCTGTCCACAAGTAAGGAACATGAGCTGTATGCGGATGTTCTCGCCAGATGTTCTAAGAGGCTGTTCTATCAGACACTCTGCCCATGGTGCTGCTTCCTGCCCTGCCTCATGCTCTGCCTCGCTCTCATCCACGGGAGGCAGATTAATCCCGTTCCTCTGGTTTCTTCTAATCAAGGCCGTCTCACACCTTGACAGCCCGTCAGTAAAGGTCAACACAGCCGGCGAGTGGGAAGACAAATAATTTACTCATTATGACTCGTTTGACAAATATAGAAAGTCAATAACGACGCTGTGGAAATGATTTAGCTCAGCAGAACCACTGGCTCCTACGACAGACTGGGAATCCATTAAAGAGCAGACCTGTTTTATTGTAGCTTCATTCATCTGCAGCAGAAACATGTTTCAGCAGAACGAAAAGTTTAAAAGCCATCAAATGATGTGTTGTCTATTGACGGCAAAGCGATGACTGGTTTCTCTGTGAACTTGACTCAGAGCAGCTGAGACTCAGATGGTCCACGTGTATAGTCAGGACCTCCAGGCTCCTTCCAGTTCCACATTAGACACGTGGCAGAGTAAGTCTTTATGACACCACTGAAATATAAAAGCTTCTAGAGAATCTGTGGGGCTCTTACGTTGACTTTCTGTGGGGATGCGGCCTGTAGCCTGGCCCTGAGACAGTGTAAACTGCCACCTTTGCTTCTGGAGAGAGCGAGACCCGGTGAGAGAGAGACCCGTAGCTTCCGCCAGACGTCCCTGCATTGTGCTGTAATCAGCTCCAATCACTCACATACAAGCACTAATGGAAATGAGCTGTTTACACCTGGACGACCGTGATGGATGAACTCCTTTCTCTTGGACGCCCTGTTCTGGGTGGAGCTGGTACCAGCCTCAGGTGGCTGTGAGAGGATGGTGCCGGTCCAGCTGATGCTCAGTAGCGTCGTGGAGATTCAGTCGCCTGGGCTGAATTCAGAAGAGAATCTAGACAGAGGAGGTTCGCTGCTGGTCAGTGGTCAGAGACTGGTAGCTGTTGTTCTCAAGTTCTTTAAAACCAACTTTGGATCTTTACCAGTAAGTCGGTTGTCATGGTAACATAATAACTACCTGGTGCTTGGCACAGCTTAGCTAACTGGAACTCTATATGTCTCTATCTGGGATAGAGCTTTGGACTGGTCCGAGTAGAACCTCTGGTTCCGCCCGGTCTCTCTCTCACTTAAAGCAGAGCGGCGTCAGTGCGACCTGTGAAATGTGTGATGAAGGCGTCAGTGACGCAGCCTGAGCAGAACAGAGGCGCCGTCGCTCCTCCTGTCAAAACATTTTGCCTCACACGCTTCCCACACCGGCGCCAAACATCACCCGCAGCTTCTCCGTCACTCTGTCTGAATGAAGCGGTACAAGCAGGATGGCGAGCAGCAGAACCTCCCTGTGGGATCAATACCACTTACAGAAGCCTTCAGCCGTGACAGGAAATTGATTTCATCACTCTTGTAGTTTTTCTTATTAAGACACTGAGACAAGAAGAGTTGTTTTTAGTGCTGGAAAACTTTGTTCCTTGTAACAGAACGTTTACATCCGTCATGCTGACTTTGTTTTGATCCTTTCCACCGGTTCTGTTCAGAGGGACTGGTACTGAGCAGCACCACAGAACTCCGGCTTTGTGATGTGTTCAGGTGCAGCCGTTATCTGCAGGTCCAGGACGCAGACCAGGCTTCTGTGTGTGCCCACATGCAAGGCAGGATTCTACGCCGCGACTGTCTTTGTCCATGTTGGCTCCATGTTGGAGCAGAACCACCGGCTGGGAGCCGCTCATGAACAGAACCAGGACACGAACCTGGAGCTGACAGACAGTCCTGGAGCCTTTATGGTGCTTTCACTTTACACGCACTAATGTCAGCCACCGATCAGCTCTTAGTTCGTGACCCGTGAGAACGCTGACGCTTCACCAGGGAACCCACGCTGAACAAAGGACGACGCTGTCGTCAGAAGGCGACGTGTGGCAGCTTCCTGCTGCTGGTGTTCCTCTGATTCTATACAGCAGCTCAGTTGTCTGCTCATTTGCTAACTGATCTGGAACGTTTTTTGGACTCTAGCAGGAGACTCTGGGACCGTCTGCCACACGGGACTCGCCAGGACTGAGCAGGATTCTTGAGGACTTTCCAGGTACCTTTTATAGGTTTTTGTGTCGGAACTGTAACGTTCCCTGGTTCACGGCGCTGAAAATCCATGTCTTTCTGTCTGACAGTGGAACGGGATGGAACAGGTCCGGTTTGTCCTGACAGAGCTGGGTGAGGGAACAGGCTCCCTGCATGAAACCAGAACCTGCTGCTGTTGTTTTAATTCAGACTGTACAAAGAATAATTGTGATGCCCGAAGGAGCTTCTGCTGCTGCTCTCCCAGCGACTGGAGGTGAATGTGAGGCTGTAGAAGGCGTTTTTTGTTGGTTGTGTACATTTACAGTGTTACTCACGTTGCACAGACACTAATGAAGTCCAATAAGGTGAATCTAGAGACGTTCTACCTGAAGCAACACCGCTTCCGGCCCCCACAATCTGAGCGTGAACGAACAACGGACACAGTTATTTTCAGCGTGTTTGTGCAGATCTGTTTTTGCACTGGGAAGCTCACGCTGACACGCGCGTGGGTGGACGGTGTGCGTGCGCTTGCGTGAGCTCTGCGTTTGTGTAAGAGAGAGAGAGACAGAGAGAGGGGCTTCCTCCTCCAGCAGATCCCGCCGCTCCGACAGTTTTCAGACGCGCTCACCATCGACAGCCACGCAGCGTCGGATCCCTGACAGCTGCCTGTGAACCCGGACCCGGACCCGGACTCGGGAGGGATGAAGAGCGTGCACGCGGCTCGGCTCCCGGCGGAGCGCAGTTATTTCGTGGCCACCTCGGTGCGCGTCTCACCCCACGTCACATCAAACTACTGAGCCTGATGTTGAGCTGCAGGTGTGAACACCTTCATCTTACCATTTAAAGTATGACATCGGTGGCTTCCTCTCATGTCCACGGACGGAGTACCGGTGTAGCCTGCGGGATTTAGCGGAGAGCCGTGGCCGAACCGCCGACGCCGCCTTTTCCTTTGTTTCCTTTCTAAATTCCAGCAATGGGAGCTCACGCAACAAGCGACCGCGGCTGCGAGCAGCAGCAGCCGCCGCAGCAGCAGCTGTGCGCGTCCGCACAGGGGTAGCGCAGTTACAAACTGCGGATTCCGAGCTGTGCGAGTCTTGGTTCGCTGCTGGAACAGGACAGGAATGGACTCGGATTCGTAAAACTACCCTAGAACGTGCGGCGCTGCAGTGGTTCTGCATTCTCCAGTCGGGCTCCGTTTCACTGAAGTGCTGCTGGGCACGAACGGTTCGGATCATGGGGAGGCTCTCCAACACTCCCCCCCAGCTCGAAGCCTCCTCCACCTTCCGAGTGCTGTGGATGCTTCAGGCGCTGCTGGAGCTGGCAGGCTCCCAGGAGATTTACGCGCCGCACTCGATCCGCGTGGAGGGCGACGTGACGCTGGGGGGGCTGTTCCCGGTCCACGCCAGGGGGGTCCCGGGGATGCCGTGCGGGGACATCAAGAAGGAAAACGGCATCCACCGGCTGGAGGCGATGATGTACGCCCTGGACCAAATTAACAATGACGACGAGCTGCTGCCCAACGTCACCCTGGGCGCGCGGATCCTGGACACCTGCTCGCGGGACACGTACGCGCTGGAGCAGTCGCTGACGTTCGTCCAGGCGCTCATCCAGAAGGACACGTCGGACGTGAGGTGCACTAACGGAGAACCGCCGGTGTTTGTCAAGCCCGAGAAAGTTGTGGGGGTGATCGGAGCATCGGCCAGCTCAGTGTCCATCATGGTGGCCAACATCCTGCGCCTGTTCCAGGTAGGAGCTGGGCGCTCCCATCTCACCACATGTAGCCACGCATTTCACAGGCTTCAGGCCTGTTGCCTCTCACGCGCTCCACCACAAGCTGCTTGAGGATTGTGTCTCACTCACCCAGATCCAATTTGCAATGGATTGTTGTAGAGCAGCCCCTCCCGCCTGTGTGGTGTGTGAAGGAGAGGCTCCCGCAGAGCTCTGAGCCGGGCATCGGCTCGGTTCTGCTGTGAGGACTCCATGGAGGCGCTGGAGCCGACTCCTTGGAGACAGTGAGAATGTTTGTGTCGGTTCTGAGGCCTTGGCAGATGGTGTGATGGGTCTGACAGGTCTGACTGGTGCTGCTTTTAGTGGGAACCTATGCTGACACGTGCACTGGTCTGTGCTTGTTGCTGGTGCAGCATCGTTCATCTTCAAGTTTGTTTAAGCCTTTCCTCCTCTGTGGGTTTGTTCAGAAGTTCAGGTTGGAAGCAAGGACACAAATCTGAGTCCCCGGAACTAGAACCTGTTTCTTCAGACGCTGCCGTTCCAGGTACAGTAGATGATGTTTCTGTTTACGGGTCAGAGGCAGATGCAGACGGGGCCCTCGGGCTCAGTCTGCTCACTGCATCCCTGTGGTTGGTGGCATCTGCTCCACAGCTGTTTCATTAGGTTCTAAATTGGTCCAATTGGCACCAGAGTCACAGCACAAACACACAGGACTCATATGCTGGACTGGGTCAGAACAGTATACCTGTAGCTAAGCAAAGGTTTTGTGGTGGTGTGAAAAGCAAAGAAACACTGAATCTAAATCTAAAACTTTAGCAGCCTGATGTTTTACATCTTCGTCTTAAGGCACTTGACAAAGTGGATTCGAGAGCGAAATCTGAGAAAGCGTTTTAACATTTTAGTTATGCTTTAACAGCAGAGGAGCTGCTGTAAAGACCCAGTACTGTATGTGGCTGGTTCTGATTCTGACTGCTGCAAAGTGTCTGAAGACATGTAGCTAAACACAGCAGAACACAGTCCATAGTAACCGGAGTCCAGAGAAGTCTCTGAGCCTCGTGGCTCAGCGTTACTGTGCACTGTGTGTCCGGGCTTGGACCTCGTGGCCGCTCGGCGCCATGACGCCGTCCTCCGTTGGAGCCCATGTGTCTTCTTTCTTTTCCTCCTTGCCTGTCGAAGAGCATGTTGACGGAACCGCAGCTCATTAAGCGCCTCCGTCGCTGCACATTAGGAACCCTCTCTGTGTCGGCCCTAAATCCCAGGGAGGACATGAGAACTGGCTTCACGGGTCCGCGGTTATGAGGCTCTGATTGCGAGGGCGGGTCCGGCCGCGCTCACACTGGATGTGCCTGTTTTGCTCAGTGCTGCTGGTGATGGGAGGTAATGGACGCGGCGGCGCAGCTCATTAGGTTTTTTCGCTGCGTCTGCTGTGTCCTGTCCATCCTCTCACAGTCGGGTTCTGGTTCTGTGGTGACGCATTGGAGCCGTCCAGATGAGCCCCCCTCAATGCGAGAAGGCGGAATGCGCCTGAAGATGCATGCTGCAGAACCAGGACCAGCGTCTGTCGGGCCCTGAGTCCCTGTGTTCAGCCCTGACGGTGCTGGTGCCAGTGAAGAGTGATGTGAATCCTGTTTAATCTTGACAGGATGGAACCGCACCAGAGGAGCTTCTCCATTCACACCGGAGCGAATCCTGTTAGTCGTCCTGCAGGCGGAGCTGAAGTGGACACACGACGCGCTGGGCTGAATCTCAGGTGGCGGCGACCAACAGCCACGAAGCTGTTTGACAGCCTGAACCTGGGAGATGGTTCCAGCATTAAGCTTCCTGACTCCTCTCCTGTCGCTGCGACATGTGGCCGCTTGGTGAGGATGCAGCTCTCACAGCCTCACAGGTGCTGTTGGCTGCAGGTTCCGCCTGCATCATCCCAGCTCGACCTGTTGCTTCCTGCTGTGTTCATGAGGTGGCTGCTTGTAGCCTGAGACCCCGGTTCTGTGGTGCCTGGAGGTTGTTAATGTTGCTGGGCGTCGAGTGATGAGCCGTCCTGTGCTCTTCGCCGTGGTAACACACAGCAGCTGGTGTTTAATTAGTGCTGTTTGTTAAGACACTGTGACACCAGTCTTGGCTGTGACTCTCTCTCTCCTCCCTCGTGTCCTAGCAGTGCATTAATCCAGCGCTCAGCGCTGCTTCAGCGCTGCCTTTGCTAAGTGTGCTGGACTCATCCAGCCCTTGGGGACGCGTGCAGACACTAGACCCATCTGTCACGATTCGGGTGGGTCCAGAAAGAACCAGGACTATGACTTCGGCTGGATGCGTGTTTTGTTTTGCTTTTGTTCTGTCTCATTGTCTTCAATAACACTGTTACAGATCCGAGTGGCCGAGAGAACGCATTCAAAGATACTACTCCTGACTTTTCTACTCCAGCTGGGGCCAGATGAGGCGTTGTTGCTATGGAAACCCCTCAGCACTATAACCGCCGTATCAATGGCAGTTGATTAAGATTCAGTATCCGTCTACTTGTCGTGGTTGCTAGTTAAAGTGGTGTTGATTATTGGTGAGTTGACTGAATGACTGCTTTGGTGCAGCTGCTTCAAACCAAGCAGTCACCACATAAAGTGAGTGGTCGTCAGACCTGGTCAGTGTAAATGAATGTTGTCCCGTTGGTGCAGCAGCTCTGCCTGACGCTGAAGTTCTGCCAGCTCTGTCCACGGGTCAAGGGTCGAGAACGGGTCAGAGTCCAGCTGCACGTCCAACCTGGAGCTGAACTTTACTCAATCAGCTGTTTGTCTTTGAAGCTGACTTTGCTCTGGTCACGCTCCCTCAGCAGACGTGGCCTTTATGGATTTAATCAATACATCCCTGTCGACCGATGATGGATCTGCTCTGTGGCACTTTGAATATGGATGTGATGAATATGTGTGTGTGGGGCTGATACCTTGGCCAGCTCATCATCGTATCTGCAGACACTTCCTGTCCACATGCCATGAAAAGGGACACTTTCACAGCAAAGCTTCCTCCTTCCTCTCATTCTGCCCATTGCTTCAACTACACAGTCTGCAGGCTCAGTGTAGATTTAGAAGTAGATCCTGTGTTGTAGAATTCTGCAGCTGTTGTCTGTTACCTTAAGAGCAGAGCTGTGCTCACATTTAGTCCCAGACTGAGGGACTCTGCTTGGGCATTTGGGTTTATTGTTCTGCTGCTGGTGTGGGCCCATCAGGCACCATGATGGTTCTGGTGGAAGGGACTCACCAGAGTCAGTGTCGATAGTTCGGCGCTCTGTACAAACTACAAAGAAACACGGCTGCACCATTAATGAATATTCTGCACCTCAGTCGGGCCTGAAACAACGGAGAGTGCTTTGTTCTGTGTGCTGCACTCACTGCTGTCCCACTGGAGAAACATTAGTCACTCCTCAACTGCCAGATGCAGGGAGCCCACGTCCACCAGAACCGGGTCTGTCCACGTGTACCACATATCCGTTACTAATTAGTAGCAGGAAAGGGCCCAAAGAGAGAACGTGCTGTTCATGAAGTTTCTCTGGAGGAGTCAACAAACCATGAAGCAGTCAAAAGTAGAGCAGTCATATACCTTGGGCAAAAGAGCTTCAGCGAGTCACTCAAGCAGTCTGAGCAGCACTGACAGCCTGAGAGCTGAACTGCTGGGCTGCTGCTGAGGCCCAGTGGTTCCAGCCTCGCTGGCAGCGCCGCCACAGGGACCTGCACGGACGCCGGTGGGTCTCTGGAATGTGCCTCAGACTCTCGTGTTCCCCTCAGGATAAACCTTCATCACTCTGACTGTTCAGGTCGTCAGGTGACGTTTCCTGTGTTTCAACACCAGCAGCAGCTGGAGAATCAGCTTCATACAAACAGGGATTAAAACCATCTATAATAATCCACAAGAATGCATAATAATTAAGAAGCCATAATATTCAGTGCAGTCTTTGCCACTTTAAATCATCATTTTAAATCAATTGTTCAAGTTGTTTCTGCTGCGTGGCGGGTCTACACATGCTCTCACTCCTCTGACTAGCATCTAGACCTCAGGTAGAACCTGTGGCGCTGCTCATGTAATGTGTTGAAAAGTCTGGAATGGAAAAGCGACTGTAGACGGTGCCACGTCGGTCCATTCAGGGTCTTCTGATCTGGGACCAGCTCCAGGTCTTTGACCCTCTGACACACAGGCTTCGCGTCACCAGCTCAGCCTCAACCTTAACGTATCAGTGTGTTCACTCCGGCTTCCATTTGTTCCATCGCTCCTCATCCTCAGCTGCTGACCAACATAACCGACGTCATGGTGCACTGGAGGGACCAGAACCAAGGTGAACTGCAGTGGTTGGACTCTGAGGACTCGTGCCGCTTCCTCGGTCTCTCAGCTGACAGCTCTGACACTGCATTACCCCAGCGGGCCGCAGGGAGCCCACCACCACACACACACCAGTCCACTGCTAGTCAGCCAGCTAATGCAGTAAAACAGCTGATGGAGTCATTTCACGCCACAGGACACTGAGGGTCTGACCAGCTGCACAACCTCACATCCAGCGGAACCCGGTATCTCCCCTGTCCGGCTCTGATTTATCCTGTTTACTGTCTTCATCTGAATGCTGCTACAATAACCAAATGGATAAATCAATAATGGGATGAACAGGCCGGATTCCTTTATTATCTCCCCGGTGTAACCACTTCTGTTCTCTGGTGTAACTTCCACCACATTTTTTCATCAACTCATTTAAGGAGGTTTAGGATCATTGCTTTGCACCCATTGACATGAGGGAACCACGGCTTGAACCACTGAGGTCAGGCTTCTTCCTTCTCCCGTGCCTCCGTCGGGTGAATGAACCACCTCCATCTGTGCAACATTCGTCTGACAGGGAGCGCGTACACAGCAGGGAGGAGCGTTGTCTTAGCCGAGGCTTGTGATTCAGGAGGATCTGGAGGATCAGGAGGAAGCTAATTAGTGGGAGAGCTGAACAGCTCTCACACTATTGTTATCTTCGGTCTTTATTAGTGGGAGAGCTGAACAGCTCTCACACTATTGTTATCTTCGGTCTTTATTAGTGGGAGAGCTGAACAGCTCTCACACTATTGTTATCTTCGGTCTTTATTATTATTATTCTTCTTCTACTTATTCCGCCCTTTTTTTGATTGCTATCTACTTTTTAACGCTTCATCGTAGAATCGTCGTTCAACTTTCTAAACGTGTGTCATCTTTAGGAGATGTGGGCTATTACTTTTTATGTTTTCAGCTTTTCAACTTTTAACGTTATTCAACTTTTTTCATCGTTTTTTTATAATGGTCGTCTATGGGAATCATCGTTAAACTTTTTGTCAACTTCCCTCTTTTCATCAGCGTCTATCATCGTCATACTTTGGCGTAGAAACGTCATTTCAACTTCAAAAGCGTCCATCATCGCTCAACTTTCTCCTCGTAAATCAGCGTTGTCGTATCTTCTATACTTTTCGACTAGTGAGCGTTTAAATATGGTGTGGTTTTTGTTAAATTTTCAGCTTTTCCATTAGTGTGTATTGGGTCATTTAGAGTGCGTGATGTCACAGCCAGAGTGCGAGGGTGCGCTTTTTAAAGACAGAACTTCGGTCTTTAACTCGTCGCTACAGCCACAATTTCTACTCTATGAACGTAATTATTTCACTAAATCGTAGTCATACTTGTCTTCTTTCTAATGATGTGTCTGGCTTTACCCTCAGACTTATACTTTAGTCGCTATCGACCTCAAAGCACAGAGAGATCCTGAAATTCTCCCATAGTCTCTAATGATAATTTTTGGCAGACGTCTGGAGAAAAACAAGGAGGAGACATATTTTGAAATTGCGACTGTGGCTACAAACGTTTGTCCTCAAACATAAAATTCACACCATTTGCTCATTGAAGCCTTGGGACTCGAAAAATGAAATAATCTTTGTGATAACTATTATGGTTTAGCTGGAACAAGCCTGTTTATACAGGGTGAAACTCTGCTTTTTACAGAGCAGAATGAGCCTGATTTTCCCGCCTTTTGTCTCCATGGCGACGGCGCAGCTGCAGATTTGACTGACAGGTCAAACTGCTGATGCTCAGTGTACAGAGCAGTTCCATGCTTGTTACTGATTAGTCAACCACACTATTGGATTGTGTAGTGATTAAGCACGCACTTCCTCTAAATCCTTTCAAAATAAAAGCACCAAGCCAAATAATTAGCTTTAATAGCAGTATTTCTGCTTTTAGATGGGTAATTATGACTTTTTAAAGATAGATTAACAGTTTAGTAATTACCCACACATGCTTCCTCTAAATCCTTTCAAAATAAAAGCACCAATTCCAATTATTAGCTTTAACTGCACTGTTTTTGCTTTTGAATGGGTAATTATGATTATTTAAAGACTAATTGACAGTTACGCTATTACCCCCACACATTTCCTCTAAATCATTTCAAAATAAAAGCACCAATAACAATTTATTACCTTTAATGGCAAGATTGATTAGAAAATTTGTGGTTCTGAATACTTGCCAATCGTTATAGAGACTACTTTAGAGTTCAGTAAATAGCCACTCAAACTTATTAAGGTGCTTTTATTCTGAAAGGGCTAAATCTAAATCTTTTGCTTTAATAGGGCTATTCTTGCTATTGAATGATAAATTATGATTATCTAATGACTATTTTATAGTTTAGTAATCGCCCACACACAACCTCTAAATCCTTTCAAAATAAAAGCACCAATGTAATTTATTACCTTAAATGGCAAGATTTTTGTTTCTGACTGGTAAATTTTTACTAGTTATTAAACTATTACACAGGTAATTATTTACAAATACTTTCTTCAAATTAAAAAGCTAGTCAGCTTATTTATGATTGTCAACAATGCACTCTGGTCAACTTTTTAATCTGTGATATATTTTTTACCTTGGTCAACTTTTGAATCATTGTCATATTTTAATCTTGTCCTAGTATGACATTGGTCATCTTTTTAATCGCCATCTTTTGTCATCGTTTTATTCTTTGTCAACGTTTTCTCGTTTTCATCGCTTTGCCGTAGTCAACTTTTGGACGTAGTCAACTTTTTTGACGTCAGCAGCTTAATCAGCGTTTGTCATCGTTGCGGCAGCAGATCAGCTCTTCCACGTAATTTCTCGAGAAATTACTTTTTCTAGTTATTATTATTATTCTTCTTCTACTTATTCCGCCCTTTTTTTGATTGCTATCTACTTTTTAACGCTTCATCGTAGAATCGTCGTTCAACTTTCTAAACGTGTGTCATCTTTAGGAGATGTGGGCTATTACTTTTTATGTTTTCAGCTTTTCAACTTTTAATGTTATTCAACTTTTTTCATCGTTTTTTTATAATGGTCGTCTATGGGAATCATCGTTCAACTTTTTGTCAACTTCCCTCTTTTCATCAGCGTCTATCATCGTCATACTTTGGCGTAGAAACGTCATTTCAACTTCAAAAGCGTCCATCATCGCTCAACTTTCTCCTCGTAAATCAGCGTTGTCGTATCTTCTATACTTTTTGACTCGTGAACGTTTAAATATGGTGTGGTTTTTGTTAAATTTTCAGCTTTTCCATTAGTGTGTATTGGGTCAGTTAGAGTGCGTGATGTCATAGCTACAGTGAGAATGTGCGCTTTTTTAAGACAGAACTTCTGTCTCTAACTTGTCACTACAGCCACAATTTTTACTCTATCAACGTAATTATTTCACTAAATCGTAGTCATACTTGTCTTCTTTCTAATGATGTGTCTGGCTTTACCCTCAGACTTATACTTTAGTCGCTATCAACCTCAAAGCACAGAGAGATCCTGAAATTCTCCCATAGACTCTAATGATAATTTTTGGCAGACGTCTGGAGGAAAAAAAAGGAGGAGACATATTTTGAAATTGCGACTGTGGCTACAAACGTTTGTCCTCAAACATAAAATTCACACCATTTGCTCATTGAAGCCTTGGGACTCGTAAAATGAAATAATTTTTGTGATAACTATCATGGTTTAGCTGGAACAAGCCTGTTTATACAGGGTGAAACTCTGCTTTTACAGAGCAGAGTGAGCCTGATTTTCCCGCCTTTCGTCTCCATGGCGACGGCGCAGCTGCAGATTTCACTGACAGGTCAAACTCCTGATGCTCAGTGTAGGCAGCAGTTTCATGCTTATTACTGATTACTCAACTACACTATTGGATTGTGTAGTAATTAAGCACACACTTCCTCTAAATCCTTTCAAAATAAAAGCACCAAGCCAAATAATTAGCTTTAATAGCAATATTTCTGCTTTTAGATGGGTAATTATGACTATTTAAAGATACATTAACAGTTTAGTAATTACCCACACATGCTTCCTATACGTCATTTCAAAATAAAAGCACCAATGCAATTTATTAGCTTTAGCTGCACTGTTTTTGCCTTTGAATGGTTAATTATGATTATTTAAAGACTAATTAACAGGTACGCTATTACCCCCACACATTTCCTCTAAATCCTTTCAAAATAAAAGCACCAATTACAATTTATTACCTTTTAATGGCAAGATTGATTAGAACATTTCTGGTTCTGAATACTTACCAATTTTTAATGAGACTATTTAAGAGTTCAGCAAATAACCACTCACACTTATTAGGGTGCTTTTATTCTGAAAGGGCTTAATCTAAATTTTTTGCTTTAATAGGGCTATTCTTGCTAGTGAATGATAAATTATGACTATCTAATGACTATTTTATAGTTTAGTAATCACTCACACACAACCTCTAAATCCTTTCAAAATAAAAGCAACAATGTAATTTATTACCCTAAATGGCAAGATTTTTGTTTCTGACTGGTAAATTTTTAATAGTTATTAAACTGTTATTTTTTATTTGCTATTATTTTATTTTTATTTATTATTTAATTATTTACAAATACTTTCTTCAAATTAAAAAGCTAGTTAGCTAATTCATGATTGTCAACTTTTTAATATTTGACATCTTTTTACCTTGGTCAACTTTTGAATCATTGTCATATTTTTAATCTTGTCTTAGTGTGACCATGGTCATCTTTTAATCATCATCTTTTTGATCGCCATCTTTTGTCATCGTTTTAATCTTTGTCAACGTTTTCTTGTTTTCATCGTTTTCATCGTTTTGCCGTAGTCAACTTTTGGACGTCAGCAGCTTAATCAGCGTTTGTCATCGTTGCGGCAGCAGATCAGCTCTCCCACGTAATTTCTCGAGAAATTACTTTTTCTAGTTATTATTATTATTCTTCTTCTACTTATTCCGCCCTTTTTTTTGATTGCTATCTACTTTTTAACGCTTCATCGTAGAATCGTCGTTCAACTTTCTAAACGTGTGTCATCTTTAGGAGATGTGGGCTATTACTTTTTATGTTTTCAGCTTTTCAACTTTTAATGTTATTCAACTTTTTTCATCGTTTTTTTATAATGGTCGTCTATGGGAATCATCGTTCAACTTTTTGTCAACTTCCCTCTTTTCATCAGCGTCTATCATCGTCATACTTTGGCGTAGAAACGTCATTTCAACTTCAAAAGCGTCCATCATCGCTCAACTTTCTCCTCGTAAATCAGCGTTGTCGTATCTTCTATACTTTTTGACTCGTGAACGTTTAAATATGGTGTGGTTTTTGTTAAATTTTCAGCTTTTCCATTAGTGTGTATTGGGTCAGTTAGAGTGCGTGATGTCATAGCTACAGTGAGAATGTGCGCTTTTTTAAGACAGAACTTCTGTCTCTAACTTGTCACTACAGCCACAATTTTTACTCTATCAACGTAATTATTTCACTAAATCGTAGTCATACTTGTCTTCTTTCTAATGATGTGTCTGGCTTTACCCTCAGACTTATACTTTAGTCGCTATCGACCTCAAAGCACAGAGAGATCCTGAAATTCTCCCATAGACTCTAATGATAATTTTTGGCAGACGTCTGGAGGAAAAAAAAGGAGGAGACATATTTTGAAATTGCGACTGTGGCTACAAACGTTTGTCCTCAAACATAAAATTCACACCATTTGCTCATTGAAGCCTTGGGACTCGTAAAATGAAATAATTTTTGTGATAACTATCATGGTTTAGCTGGAACAAGCCTGTTTATACAGGGTGAAACTCTGCTTTTACAGAGCAGAGTGAGCCTGATTTTCCCGCCTTTCGTCTCCATGGCGACGGCGCAGCTGCAGATTTCACTGACAGGTCAAACTCCTGATGCTCAGTGTAGGCAGCAGTTTCATGCTTATTACTGATTACTCAACTACACTATTGGATTGTGTAGTAATTAAGCACACACTTCCTCTAAATCCTTTCAAAATAAAAGCACCAAGCCAAATAATTAGCTTTAATAGCAATATTTCTGCTTTTAGATGGGTAATTATGACTATTTAAAGATACATTAACAGTTTAGTAATTACCCACACATGCTTCCTATACGGCCTTTCAAAATAAAAGCACCAATGCAATTTATTAGCTTTAGCTGCACTGTTTTTTGCCTTTGAATGGTTAATTATGATTATTTAAAGACTAATTAACAGGTACGCTATTACCCCCACACATTTCCTCTAAATCCTTTCAAAATAAAAGCACCAATTACAATTTATTACCTTTTAATGGCAAGATTGATTAGAACATTTCTGGTTCTGAATACTTACCAATTTTTAATGAGACTATTTAAGAGTTCAGCAAATAACCACTCACACTTATTAGGGTGCTTTATTCTGAAAGGGCTTAATCTAAATTTTTTGCTTTAATAGGGCTATTCTTGCTAGTGAATGATAAATTATGACTATCTAATGACTATTTTATAGTTTAGTAATCACTCACACACAACCTCTAAATCCTTTCAAAATAAAAGCAACAATGTAATTTATTACCCTAAATGGCAAGATTTTTGTTTCTGACTGGTAAATTTTTAATAGTTATTAAACTATTATTTTTTATTTGCTATTATTTTATTTTTATTTATTATTTAATTATTTACAAATACTTTCTTCAAATTAAAAAGCTAGTTAGCTAATTCATGATTGTCAACTTTTTAATATTTGACATCTTTTTACCTTGGTCAACTTTTGAATCATTGTCATATTTTTAATCTTGTCTTAGTGTGACCATGGTCATCTTTTTAATCATCATCTTTTTGATCGCCATCTTTTGTCATCGTTTTAATCTTTGTCAACGTTTTCTTGTTTTCATCGTTTTCATCGTTTTGCCGTAGTCAACTTTTGGACGTCAGCAGCTTAATCAGCGTTTGTCATCGTTGCGGCAGCAGATCAGCTCTCCCACGTAATTTCTCGAGAAATTACTTTTTCTAGTTGAATAATACTCTCCCCAAACGCCACAGAGCTGCTGACGAGACGGGAAGCCCAAATTAAACCAGCAGCTAAGGAATGTTAAACAAGGGTACAAAGTGACAATGAGGCAAATATTATGAAATGACCCTAGTTTACACTTTTTAAATCTGTGGATGCTGGAACAGTAACGAGATGAATGACAGCTCGACTTCACTCATCTGCATCTCATTTCTTCATATCTGCTGTTCCAGTTTTTCTGTTGATCATCTATACATGGATAACATGAAAACAGTGTTTGTGGTCCTCTGTTCTGTTCTGTTCTGTTCTGTTCTGTTCTGTTCTGTTCTGTTCTGTTCTGTTCTGCAAAGCATTAAGCGCATAATTCTGCAGCAGTCTGAGCCTCATGAACAGAACATGAGCGTTGCTGAGCAGAAACACCTCGACTGACTCAGCCGCG
Source organism: Betta splendens (assembly GCF_900634795.4). NCBI lineage: Eukaryota > Metazoa > Chordata > Actinopteri > Anabantiformes > Osphronemidae > Betta > Betta splendens. The sequence continues at coordinate 20,087,818 of NC_040885.2, forward strand.
ATGTTTGTGTCTCCTGATTACAAGTTCTTGCTCAGGCTGCTGAGACGAGGGATGAAACTGGGTCATGGAGGAAAGGCAGCGAGCCAGAGACTGATCTGGAGGAAGTTAAGCTGAGCAGTAGCTGCTAACACTGTCACTGTGTGCTGGTTGTTTTTAGCCAGCGAGCCTCAGGGCACAGCCAGCATGCTAATAATATTACTATATACTAGTGATGATGCTAAGATGGAGGAGCGAGGGATGGAAGAGGAAAGGGTGGAGGACATAGGGATAGAGGAGACAAGAATGAATAAGGAAACAACAGAGGAGGAAAGGATGAAGGAGGAATTGAGGAGGAGAAAAAAAGAATGGAGGAGTTGAAGGATGCAGGAGGCGAGGGATGGAGGGGGGAAGGATGGAAGTGGTGCAGGAAAGGATGGAGGGGAAGGACAGAGACTAACGATGACGGTAACTATACCCGGCCACTGCTTCTCTGTGAGCGTTGACCTGTCAGTACCGTTTGTTTTTACCAGGCTCTGATAAATCTGCGACCTCTGCATCCAGAGCAGGTGGAGGAGGGTGGAGCTCAAGCCCATGTTAAACAGCTTCCCCTGAGTAGAGTGCAGTATTTACTGTAGTATAGAACAGGTTTTATATGTACAGTACTTGGTTTTTAGTATTTACAGTAGTTAGTGATTACAGTATTTAGTATTCATAGTATTTAGCACAGATCAGGGTTTAATCGTTCATGGTGCAGAGTCAACAGCAGCTGGTAAAGATGAGCGTGTCTGAGCGCCCACTTCCTGTCTTGCTCCTCCCGCAGCGCTGGCTCCTCAGTATCAAGGTGATTGATCCTCTGTGTCCTCTGCTGCTCTCTACATATGTGCGTGCCAAAGATAAACAACTGGCAGAGCATTTGTTTTGAAGCCACAGCTTCCGAGGGATCCAGGGTGTTTTACTGTAAAACGGAGCTTTGAATAACGGTGACTCTGCTCCCTCTGAGCATATGAGACCTGGGAGCTCACTCCTCCTCCTGCCTGTTCTTTATGTGGACTGTTTATAGTTTTTCTGCCAACTAGAATTAGAAGTTGAATAAAGCCGGGTGATGTTGGATGAAGCTAAATGAAGCTGGATGACGTTGGATGATGTTGAATGAAGCTGGATGAAGCTAAATGAAGTTGGATGAAGCTGGATGATGTTGAATAAAGCTAAATGAAGCTGGATGACGTTGGATGATGTTGGATGAAGCTGGATGAAGCTAAATGAAGTTGGATGAAGCTGGATGATGTTGAATAAAGCTAAATGAAGCTGGATGACGTTGGATGATGTTGGATGAAGCTGGATGAAGCTAAATGAAGTTGGATGAAGCTGGATGATGTTGAATAAAGCTAAATGAAGCTGGATGAAGCTAAATGAAGTTGGATAAAGCTGGATGAACCTAAATGAAGTTGGAAGAAGCTGGATGATGTTGGATGAAGCTGGATGAAGCTAAATGAAGTTGGATAAAGCTGGATGAACCTAAATGAAGTTGGAAGAAGCTGGATGATGTTGGATGAAGCTGGATGATTTTGAATAAAGCTAAATAAAGTTGGATGAAGCTGGATGATTTTGAATAAAGCTAAATAAAGTTGGATGAAGCTGGATGATGTTGGATGAAGCTGGGTGATTTTGAATAAAGCTAAATAAAGTTGGATGAAGCTGGATGATGTTGGATGAAGCTAAATGAAGTTGGATGAAGCTGAAGGATGTTGAATAAAGCTAAATGAAGCTGGATGACATTGGCTGTAACAAGATGTGTTTGCTCACCTGTGCCTGATGAGTCTGGTCTATGAGAGTGTGTGCGATCACACGCTGAAAGACTAAAATGTAAATGTGATTGCACTCACACATGCAGCAAGAACAATTGGCCCCATGGTTTGCATAAATGCCTTCATTTGTGGAAGCGAACGGCTCCTCTGTGTCTGCAACGGCAGGAATTAATGTTCAGAGGCAATTTCATCCCTCAGTCAACTGACTTCACACTTTGCTTTGTTGTGTTGGAGAAGCTTGGGAGCGCGATCAGCAGCTGGAAGCTCGAGGTGGATCCTCAATTCAGCCAAAGAACCTGGACACAGCTTCAAATGTCTTCAAACATTCAGCATGGTATGAAACCAATACGCAGGCGTCACCTGAACCTCTCGCTCTCACGCACAACAGGAATCTGAGCTGTTTGGCACCAAATTCATGTTGGCACTGAGCTCAGCAGCTCAATTATGCGTCGCTGCGACTGAAACTGAAAGGATTCTGTCATTCTGTCAGCCCCAGTTCCACATCCCCGCCCACGTCTGTGTGGACCTCTTCAGAAGTACTTACAAACCTGAAAGGAGAGTAATTTGCACAGGGGATTCATCGTCACATCAGCTGTTGTTTGTTAGTCTTTAAACAAAAGCACCTTGTTGTCAGGAGGAGATTTCATATTCTGCTGTGAATCTCTAGGGATTTCGCTTCAGTCTGCTGCTTCTGTCGGGGTTTAAAGCTGCTCCTTCTATGTAGCTACAATGCTCACAGTATTTCCCATTTTATACAAGCTTTGTGTTTGTTGACATGTCAGACAATTAGCTAACAGGGCGTCAGCGCCAACTACTGCTAGCTCATCAGACGAACAGTGGAATTGAGAAGGGCAGGAAAGAAGGGTTCGTGTTGGGAACCGAAGTGGGAAGCCGGGAAATGTTATTGCTCATCTCTAAGAACCTCACAGCAGAAAGTGATCAAAGGTCAGTCAAGCTGTTTGAAGCAGTAGCCTGGGTCAGTTCGGTGTCAGGGTGAGAGCAGCCGTGGCCAATGGAGGCCCCAGCGTTTAACCAAGGATGGACAAGGAAAGGAGCAGAGAACCACGGTCGAGCTTATTTCAGCCGCTCTGGGCCAAACGTCCTCCTCATCATATTTTCTCACCTTTTAAATGGGCTGTCACGCTTTGGGCCAGGTTAGGGCCCCGCTGGAAAGGCACGGCTGCGTTATCTCGCACCATTTTCACAGTTTGACATGACATGGGAAAGGAATTATCACAGACAAATAAAGCAACAAGCGCTGAAACGCTATTAGCGCTGCAAACACTGGGCAGAGCTCTATTCCAATTACACATCCCTGAAGTGGTTCTGATCCGTGTTCCCTCATAGCAGATCAGCTCGTGACAGTACCTCTGATGACCCCACATGTGAGAAGATAATATTTCTGAAGGTACTTTGTGTGTGTCTTCCTGTTGCGAAGATGATGATGTATGTGACGCACACTTGAAGTTTTCAAAGTTTGAAGTTTTAACTTGTTGGTTGCCATAGTAACCGGTGGTGAAGCTTTAACCTATGTTTAAACTAGTAGGGCAACAAGCTGACAATTTACTTTGACCAATTTAAGAACCTAACAACGCTTTGCTCATGAGCAGAATGGAACCACTGGCAGCCATCTTAAATGGCTCCGTCTGTAGACCCAGCTTCCCTCTGCAGTGCCAGCAGTAAACAGTCCTGCACAAACAGCAGCAGCCATTGTGTTTACACTGGAAACACTGAAACTGCTGGTGAAATGTTTGAACACCAAGATGCTCAGGACAGTGCTCCCATTGTTTTCCAGCAGGCCTAAAGGCGGCACTGCTGCTAGAAGATCCAAACACTGTGAGCAAAACACCAGGTAACATCAGACCTCAGTCCACCTTCACCAAAAACACTATACATTGTACTTTGTCTCTGAAGATGCAAAAGTTAGGCACCTCGGCCTTGGTCATCTTGCTCCTCGTCCTTTTTTTGAAACAAATTTAAACATGTGCATCACCAAATGAGAAGCACTGAAACATCAGGTAGATTCTTAAAAACCAACAGCAACGAGCTAATGAAGATGTTGCTTCACTGCTCACTTACTGTAGAGCATCTTTCACTTCTCCCGGCTCCTGCTCTCACTGTTATGGTGAGAAAAAGGCGACCAATCCACATTGTGTTTGTGGCAAGTGTCTGTAGTTGGCTGGAAGTGTTTCTGCATCTATCAGTCAACGCCTGAGGGATCGCTGGGTCCACAGACCTCACCTCTCGGTCATCGGGCGGAGCCGGGTTGGGGGCTGGGTCAGTCATTGTCAGGGAGACCCATCCTCGTGGCCCTGCTGGGTCTGACAGCTTCTGAAGCAGCTCACCCAACATCTAGTGTTTACAGAGCTGATGTGTTGCTTCGTGTTACCTTCATTAGGGCCAGCACACGTCTACATTTTAGACGAAAGCAGTGGTCTGAATTAGCACAGCAACACAAATCAAAGTGACTCTTGTGATTCACTGCCACTGACTCTGACCGACCGGCCCCGACCGACTGATGTTTTATGAGGTTCATCTCCAAACAGGCGCCTCTGCCTTCATGCATTCATCCTCTCATTCTGCGGCTTCTCTGCTCTTCACTGCTTCATTTGTCTTTCACTGTTGACATTTGTTCACACTGTTTCCTTTTCCACTTTATCTCTTTTGGTGTCTGGCTGCCCTGTAGCTGTGTGGGATGGCTGCCACTACACACAGTAACCAACCTTTTTACCACCAATAATCTTCAGGTTGACTGTAGCAAAGAAAGACTTGCAGCCAGTACGAGGTAAATGAATAATTTAGCTGTGGTGGGCAGTGCGGTCAGGACCAAGCCTAGCCCACATAGAAAACCCCAGTGGGATCTCAAATGTGTGGGGTTGTTGGACTGAGGTAGACCCACCAGATTAGCTCAGACCTCCAGGAACTCTTAAAGTCATTGAGTATTTATTGGTTAGTAATTACTTCAGTAAAGCATTGGTTTACTATATGTCAGAGCCATAGGTCTCATAATGCAAAACTGTCTTTTAGAATAGAATAGAATAGAATAGAATAGAATAGAATAGAATAGAATAGAATAGAATAGAATAGAATACCTTTATTGTCCCGCGATGGGGAAATTACAAAGCACAAAGACATTTTAAAGGTAATGTCATCTGCTTTAAATATATAATAATAATAATAATAATAATAATAATAATAATAATAATAATAATAATAATAATAATAATAATAATAATAATAATAATAATAATAATAATAATAACAGTTTCTTTATTTCTGTGTTGTAGGTTTCATTGAGAGGCAGCAGTAAAACAGAGCTGCTCCACCTACTGTACAGGTGTTTCAGTCCTTTTCAGGTTTTCTTTTCTTTCTCTCTGTTTTGCTGTGATACAAGAGTTTGGATCAAGGCCCATAAACACAGTTTGAAGTTCTCATTATTGCTGCATCCCATGGGCCCCTGCAGTTGATCCTCAGGAGCCTTTAACTGTGTATTCTTCACTGAGGGCGAGAAAAATAGAGAGGGTTTTAATCTTAAAAGAGCCAAGCAGGCAGCCTGAAGCGGTGAGAAATCTGGGAACAGCAACACCACCACAAACTTAGAGAGACTATGATGTCATAGCCTCAACTCTGGAGGGGGGGGGGGGGGGCGAGCCTTAGGCCAGGCCCATCTGTGACAAAGCCAAGTGGACCTGGGCTGAACAGAGCGTTTCTGACTTTAATACGTGCATGCATAATACATAACAGTAAAAATGTAATAGAGAAGTACACCATATGATTATAGTGTGTGTCACTGCAGTGATGTGTTGTCCAGTCTGATGTCTCTGGGAGCAATGACCTGCAGCAGCTCCTTCCTGCCTGTGGCTGTAACAGTGTGGTGCTGAAGGAGCTGCTCAGAGCCTCCGTGTGGTGCAGGGGTGGAGGCATTCTCCATGATGGATGTTAGTTCACCAGCATCCTTCTGTCCTCCACCTCCTCCATGGACAGTGTGCAGCCCAGGACAGAGCCGGCTTTCTGAACCAGCTTGTTGCGTCTCTTCCTGTCTCTTCCTGCACTGCTCCCCCAACCAGCACACAGCTCCATACAGGACCACTGAGGCCACCACAGTGTCATAGAAAGTCCTTAGCAGCTGTTTGCTCACACCACAGGACCTCAGTTTCCTCAGCAGCTGGAGGTCACTCTGGCCCTTCTTATACAGACTTTGCTGTTTGACCAGTCCAGTTGAGGTGAACACCCTGGTATTTAAATGGGTCCACAGTGGACCTGGATACCCTGTGTCCGAGGGGGTTCCTCTGGGGGTGCCTGCCTGTGCCCGGGGCGATGTCTCTCCCCTGGGGCGCTGCCCCTGCTTGGGTGGGGTGCTGCCTACCCTAGCAGTCTGACGCCCTCTGGTAACTGCTCGGGCCTGTCGCGGGGGGGTCTGGCGGGCTACTCGGGCTGCGGTCTTCATTCCTGAATGCACAGACACAGAGTATGTGTGTAGGTTTGAGTGGAGCACTACACGGGGAACATGCTTGGGCAAGACAATGGGTAAGTGTGACAGAGGGGTGAGGATGGTTCTGGCTGCACTGCGTGTGGTGCCTGGGCAGTGGTACTGCGGTCCCTGGGTCTCGTCTTTCCCTTCCTGGCTGGGGGTTGTGGGGGGCAGTGGATGGGTAGCAGAGCTACCTGGCTCTGTGGATCTCCGTGCCTTGCTTCCCAACTACATCTCTCCACATTCATCCACTTAGGTCTGTGAGGGGCGTCCTACTGATGGAGGGACCGGGGCTACCGGAAAGTGTTTCCATCCCTCCTAAGTGGGATACAAACTCATCCAGGACCGCAGTCATCGGGGAACTTCTGGAGGTGACAGCGGTAAAAGTTGTACTTGAAGTCTGACGTGTACAATGTAAACAGAAATGGGAAGCGCACCGTCCCCTGAGGTGCCCCGTCTCCAGACTACCACATCAGCCCCGCAGCCTCACAAACTGTGGCCTGTCTGTGAGGTAGTTGATGGTCCACGCCTGCCAGCTCCAGCTTCCTCCTCAGCAGCGAGGCCTGGATAGTGTTGAAAACATTGGAGAAGTCAAAAAACATGACTCTCGCAGTGCTCACAGAAGTCTCCAGGTGAGGTTAACGGTTAAGGGGATTCCGCTCCATGGGTTGTGGTACTTCCAGAAGCGGAACCAGACAGAAAACTGGTACTCTCTCTAGGCCAGGCTAGTCATGTCTGCTACGTTAGCCGTACCTGTTCATGTCTGCTACGTTAGCCTTACCTGTCCATGTCTGCTACGTTAGCCTTACCTGTTCATGTCTGCTACGTTAGCTGTACCTGTTCATGTCTGCTACGTTAGCCTTACCTGTCCATGTCTGCTACGTTAGCCTTACCTGTCCATGTCTGCTACGTTAGCTGTACCTGTTCATGTCTGCTAAGTTAGCTAGTGTATACCCGTTCATGTCTGCTACGTTAGCTATATCTGTTCATGTCTTCTTTGTTAGCTATACCTGATCATGTCTCTACGCTAGCCATACCTGTTTATGTCTGCTACGTTACAGTGGCAGCGGTTCAAAGTGACTAGGGTTTTTACTGCCACGGTGCAGCGACGCACTCGCTGCACCGTTTAATTAATATAATTTGAATGCGCAAGTAAAGACGTAGAGCGCAGTCCATCTGCGACTAAAGCCGCTTATTTAGGTTTTAAACTTCCACAACTTGTTAATGAATGTTTTCCAATAGTCGTAGATTTTACGTAAATAACCGTAATATTTATAGGAATTTGTTTTACAGCAGTTGTCGGTCGTAATTTTGACAGGACGCCAGAAATCAGCAGATCTACAGCGACGCATTACAGCAACATGTTTGTTCCTATGCGTTTACTCTGTGTCTGCAGAACTGCAGTTTGACTTGTTTTGACTGTGCGTGTCATTGTAACTGAGGCTGAGAGCACTTATTCGACCCGTGTACGTTTCAACATTTTCATTTCCCATCCGTCCATCCAGCCACTTTCACCGGCGTTTTCGTTTCTCTTTCGTTGAGCTGCAAACGGATTTTAATCAAAGCACCGCCTTACAAACCAATAAAACAGGCAAAATATTTGTTTTTTACAAAAAGACACAGAATTGGAGTTAATATGTTTTTATTGTTTAGAGACAAACGGAAAACAAAAAGTCGTTCTCTCGTTACCTCTGCTTATAATTTGGTGGAGACATCAACCTCTTACACAAACACGTGACGTGTTTCGGAGTCATGTGTCCAGACAGAGAGTGACCAATACACAAATGTATGGATGTGCAAATGCAGGCTACGAGAGGAACGGAGGAGTGGCGCACTAGATGTAGCGAGAATTTGTTTTGACTGTGCGTGTCATTGTAACTGAATGAGTGGCTGATGTGACTTATTCGACCCGTGTATGTTTCAAAACTTTGATTTTCCATCCGTCTATCTATCCCGAATAAAAGCACCGCATTACAAACCAATAAACCGAACAAAAATATTTTTTAACAAAAACACACGGACTTGAATTTTAAGCTGTTTTTTTCGTTTAGAGAAAAACGTAAAAATAAAAAGCTCTGCTTTTATTTTTAATCGAAGCTCATCCGTGGACGGGTCGCGGGGCAGCAGTCGTAGCAGAGAGCTCCAGACTGACGCTCGAATGAAACACGAGATCGAATGATATGTGATGTGTTTCGTACTCAGATTACTTGAATCTGAGTTCGACCAAGCTTTTGTTTGTCTCATGTTTGCTCACAGTCGCAAAGGCAAACTTCTCATCCCTCCCCTCCCCCTTAGAGGCGCATAGACATGCTAATGTCTTGCTACTACTCGATCAGCAGGTGAGAAATACTTCAGCTTCAGGACAAAGCTCCGTAGGAGACTGGGCAGCATCGGGCGACGTGATCAGCTGCAGGTCTAAGACTCATTAATGCAGCAAGTAGTTTGTTCTACATACGTTTACTCTGCAAAAATAAACGTATGTATTTATTGTAGCTTTCTGATCTAAGTTATTTGTAGCACTTCGACATTCGTCTAAAATATGCAGTGCATTTTAAAATGAAACTACTATTATTATTATTTATTACCTTTATTGTAAACACAGTATTAATTGCACAATTTGGACTGGCAAAGATTTGCGCTTCTTCCATAATAATCATGGATAATCAAGGAAGAAACTGCAGTTCATAGATGTTTTTCAGGGACGGTTTAATAAAGATTCAGTGTGTTTTTCAACAGAACTGTCAGCCAAGGTACGTGCATTATCAAATGAATGCGCCTGTCAGCGGGGAAGACATCAACTCTATTCAGTCGCTCTTCAGTCGCTGCTGCCGTCTCCTCCTCAGTTCACACACCTTAACACTAGGACTACTGGGTTTTCTAAATATACCAGTTCCTAATACAAGGTGTTCCTACGAAGTTAACCAGCTGTTTATTTCGTTATTACTCCTTTCACCTGTACCACATAAAGTCATTGCAGAGCTACAGCCATGTTCCTACGAAGTTAACCAGCTGTTTATTTCGTTATTCCCTCTTTCATGTCCGTCTGGTGAATGAAAGTGGGCGAGGCCATCCACATCCCAGAGCAGGGACACTGGGGGAAGGGGAACGCGCATCAACACGCAGGACAAAGATCTGCGTTTCTCTGCTGCTACAGCCTCGGCTGCGTTGGGTTGTTAGTCTCCCTTTCACCTGTACCATATGAAATGTGTTCCTACGAAGTTGCTCAGCCGCTTTCAGAATCAGAATCTTTTTTATTCCCCATGCAGGTTTGAACAGGGCAAACATTATTTTTATTTACAAAAAAAATTAATACGTTTACAGATTGACCGGTGATGCCGCACGGGTTGCTCTCAGTTAAAACAGCTGTTTGAAGCAGGGAAAAGCGAGTTAGCTGTCCTTGTCGATGCCTTGACAATGTTTTATCATCGGTTAGATCTCTGAGCCCTGACTTTTATGTCTTCTTTGGATTAAAAAAAATGTTGAATGTTCTCAAATAACATAATATTGCCGCCCTCCGCGGCTCCCAGTGTTTGTTTTTTTCATTTAAAACGTGGGTGTTGCCGGTGGCCGACCTCTGGTCTAGATCATCCTTATTCACTTTTTTAAATTGTAGTAGTGTAACCTTAGTTAGTATTCCATTTTATTTTTTTTATTTTATTTTTTGTCAAACGTGACATTTCAGCTACTGTGATTTTATTTGTCATCAACATTAGTTCCTACCTGTCCTTGTTGACGGGGGACAGGAAAGAGCTGACGCGCGTTGGGTAAGAGCGGCGTAAAGAAAAAAGTGTACATGTGCCATACTGTCTTGCCGTGTGGTGCATTATCTTTAATGCATTCCACGTAAAGAAAATTGCCCGTACCAACAGCAAGAAGTCAGGGTTACAGTAGCTTGTCTGCCATAAATCGAACGCTGCACGCGGGAGGGCGCACCGTTCAGCTTCTTATTTTCGGTTTTAAACTGCCATAATTTGCCATAATTTACTTACGTTCATAACTTCATACGATAACGCGACCAGCGGTTCATGGTCTTGGCGATCCATGCACTAAGTAACACAACGGTGTCATCTCGTGATCACATGATGATGATGAGACGCTGTTTTTCCAATAATTAAAATAAAAAAACTGCTTCCACTCAGACTCGAACCCTGGACAAAAAAAAAACTTTATAGCCATGCACGTTAACCACTAGGCCACCCAATACCTGATTGTTGGTTGTTCTACAAGAGGCTATATGACGTAAGCAACTACGATGTTTTAGGACCAAAAGTGGGAGTCAATCGCCACCTACAGGCCAGAAGGACGTAGCACACTCCCCCCGCAGTGCAAACCGGGCACTGACGCGGCAGATTTGAAACCCAAACACGGTGGGGGTAGACACTTTTACCGGCTGCCTCTGTAGCTATATCTGTTCGTGTCTGCTGTTTGCCGTACCTATTCATGTCTGCTACGTTAGGTATATCTGTTCATGTCTGCTACAGTACGTTAGCCATATCTGTTCATGTATGCTTTGTTAGCCGTACCTGTTCATGTTTGCTACGTTAGCCACACCTGTTCATGTCATGTATGCTTTGCTATACATGCTGCCATACCTGTTTATGTCTGCTTTGTTAGCTGCACCTGTTCATGTCTGCTTTGTTAGCTATACCTGCAAAAGCTATACCTTCAGTCAAGTCATCCACCTTTGTTGTCCTCCTGGTTTATTTTGTGTTCATTTTGCAGCAGTGTTTTTGGTTTCCTAAATAGCTCGGCTTTCATGTATTAAAGAACTGTTCTTATTTAAGATCTAGTTTTCGGCTCTGACTTGGGTCCCATAGTTTTCCTTGGACACGATCTGCCATGGCAGATTATCACATGCTTCATTTAGATCTGATATCTTACTTTGGTAAGATGTAGTTGTTGCAGTGCATTCTGGGCCCTAAACTGAGAAAACACTGTCCATAAAGAGCAGATTCATGCATGTGTTTCAGACGTGGGTAAGACACTGAACAGGGATCAGACTTATTCTGTGATCCAACCGGCTTTACAGCTTCCTGTTAATTGGGACGATGGCAGGTAATAATGATGGTTGTGGTGATATGAACCCTGATGGATCACTGGTGGCTGCAGTGGACAGACATACCAGTTTTGCTGCTCCTCAGCTCAGCGTCTGTTGTGCTTTCATGGTCTATGAGGCAGCTGTCGGGTCATAAATATCAAACATGTATAACAGCACAGGCTGGGTTGTGTCCGACTGCTGGTGCAGGTGCATCTGTATCTTCACTTCTAGGGAATTTATGCCGAGCATCAGAAGAGCTGTGCTGTCAGGGCAATCACACTCTCTACATACGCGAAGCAGCAGAGGAGGAATGTGAAACAGCACAATACCACTGTACCACGATACTACGTAACACCGCGACTGGGCCACAACTAATAATTATCATGACAAAGCTGTGGTATCTGCTGTGGCTTAGATTTGTCTTGGTCTCATGTATTGGTATGTATGTACACTCTGGTACTGTGTGGAACTGCAGTGTCTGGTACAGTGTAGAACCCTCTGGTATTGTGTTGATCGGTAGTGTCTGGTACTGTGTGGTGCAGTGATATTGTTCTTCAAAGAGTCCAGTGAAGTGCATTTGAACCCATCGGACCCAGTTTTGCAGCAGAGCTTCTAGGGGAGAGTCAGAGGACTGCGTCTCGTTGGTGTCCTCTCTGAGCTTTGTGTTCTTCATCATCACCAGGATCTCCAGCCAGATGCCATGTGTTGGGCCCTTGATGCTGGGTAATTCACACACTGCCCCCAGAGCCAAACAGACCACAACCACACACACACACACACACACACACACACACACACACACACACACACACACACACACACACACACACACACACACACACACACACACACACACACACAGGTGACAGGTAGATAGAAACAGAACCGCTTGTGTTGGCAGTGACAGGTGATAAGGTGATGAACTTGTCTGCTGGGACCTAGCGTGAACGGGTTCGATCAGGTTCAGGATGAGACAGTTGATTCACGTTTTCCTCAGCCTGTTGCATTGATGGATCTTGTTTTTGTTCTGATTGGCCTAGATACAGTGTGGCAGCATACTTTTACACCGATTACTGTATGACATCATGTGTTTTGGTGGCGTGGCGAGTAACAGAAGATGTGAAGTAGGTTATAACCCAGTTCTGTGTTCAGGAGATTTATCTGTTGACCCACCAACAGCCAAGCAGCTGGAGCTACACTCACAGCTACTCGGGTTCAGAGGATAAACGGAAGCACCGGATCACTGGGCCAAGACAAAACCCTATTTTATATCTCGATGCACATCTGGCACCAAAACCAACGTCTGACTCTGTATGTGGTTGTCCGTTCGTTTCTTCCAGGTCATTTGCTCCTGGTGCTGCTCGGTGGGGTGTGTTGGATTTCTCTGTCTTAAAGTTTAAAACTGTTACAAAAAAGTGTTTGAAATTATTTGGTGCTTTATAAATAAACCTACATTTTTTATTTTCTGAGGATCTAATTATGATAATTAATTCCTAGGACACGCATTAAAACGTAAAGGTAGCCTTATCAAGTCAGGGCCTGTAACAAACAAGCCTGTTGTGGCCCCCGACCCGGCTCTTCATGTGTTAGTATGGCCTGCAGCACACTATGAACGAGGCCAGAAGGAACTCCTCACGTCAAACCCTGCTCCCACCCTGTTCTCCTCCAGTCCTGGCTCAGTTTACATGAAACACTAAAAGGTAAATGTGCATGAAATATAGAACACAAGTAGATTTGTTTTAACCCAGGAAAAGTAGTTGCATATTCAGTCTTAACTGAAGGTTAGGAAACAGCAGGTTGTGAGTCTGACACTAGTGAGTAAACACACAGTTCGTGGAGTCCACCATAAAAACACAAGTGTATGAAACACAGCAAACAATGTTTATCTGGTTGGTTCTGACGAGCCAGTTTGCTAAATATCCGTCTGCGCACGGCCACTAAAAATGCTCACCTATCAATTAACTATGTAATTATTGCTGTAAACACTTTAAATATGTGAAAACTGCAGTGTTCTGGTTTGTCCTTAAATGTTTGACCGAAATAATTGCGTTAAATCAGGTAAATAATTGTCAGTTCATGTAAATGAATTAGGTTTTATTCCCCAACAGATGTTTTTCATGTGTCTATGATCTGCCATATTATCCTTAGATCTGGTGAAGTCGGTGGCAACTTCAGGACCAGGTGTTCCTGATAATTTTAAGTCCTGGATCTGAGCCACTCCCTAATATCCTTGTTTCCTTCGTGGAGCTGAAATTCTGCTGAGACATCATGATGAGCTTCATGGTGCCAGTTGAGTTTCACAATAAACCCTGTCACACTGTCAAGCTTTGGATTTGTTGTATTTTATTTATAACTGGAAGCCTGTTTCTCATGAAGCCCGACTAAGCTGGTCACTGAACGCTGGTAGCGTATGTTCTGGGCCATGTTGGACCTGTGGAGATGCAGATAAACGAGGCCCAGTCCATCTCAGCCTGAGTATTTGGGCTCACTAACTGATGCCTCCACCTTCTCTGCTTTGCTTTTATAAATAGACAGCTTGGATTGTGGAGAGTCCCCGGAGCCTGAGTTTCCACCAGGACATTCCTCATTTAACAGAGAGGAATGAGCATATTAGCGGCGGTTTAGAGCCAAGCCCACAAACAGAGGCTGCCAAGCTGCATCCTTGTTCCACAGCCAAGCAAACGCACACAGGCAGACGAATGAACAGAGAAGAGAGGATGAAGGCTCAGAGTCTCCTCCCAGCACATCCCTGGAACTCTCCTGGATTTCCCTCAGCTAGCTGCTGCTGTTGACTCAGCTTCAGGCTGAAGACCCGTCCTCGGGCAGTGCTCGCTGCCTTGCTCATCAGCTGCTCTTTGTAGTGTACTAGTGCACTATCATGATATCACACTGCGTTTGCTGCTGTAGGAAAGGAATTTGTGATTCATGTTGCAGCAAAAGCTGCATGTGTGACTGTCGTAGTCCCACAGATCATTTTCACTGGTCACTACTGTAAGTGATCACTGTAGGGCGGATCAAACATGCTCTGCAGCGTAGATCAGTGTGATCAATCCTCAACCGTTGCTCAGTTTATATATTTCCATGGTGTTAGCATCTGGCAGGGGGTTGTTCCTCTCTGCAGTGAAGTCGAGCCAAGTGTTCTGTGGGTAATAAGGAACAGGTGCATGTGTTACGGTCTCCTCCTCCTCATCACTGCTTCAGTCTGGCTGAGGAGCAAAAGGAATAAAGTGGGTTTGTGGGACCAAGGCTGGTGTGTGAACGGCTTCCTGTGTCTTTCTTTATCTGTCTCTGGGTTATACTTGCCCCTGCTCAGTGATACTCCCTGTATGATCGGTCATTTAATATTTAATGCCCGTGCCACGGCCTCCACTTGGAGGGAGAACATGTAGCAACGAGGCCGCTGCCTTTTTTTTACCCTACAGCTGGAAAATAACTTTTGCTAACTTTTGCTAGCAACTAACTTGTTCCAGTATATGGTTTGTTTTTCTGGAGTGGTGGAGGCAGCAGAAAGCATGAGGTTGTTGACATCCTGTTTTAAGGCTGAAAATCCTACTTTGCAGGAACCAGAACAGAAATCAGCAAAGAAAGGCTCCTGAACTTACACAATTTAATTTGTTAGGAACTTGAAACAATAAAGAGCCAGTAATAAGAGGGGGCGGAGTCTGGAACAGATGATAGCAAACAGAAGAGGCAGGACAGTTTGTTGTTGACGTGTTTGTTCAAATGTTTGTTGCATCTTTTGATGAATTTAACGGATTCTTATTTTAGCCTGTAGTTTTTAGATACTTAGCAATTTTGCTCATCATGTCACTGAAGATACACAGGATTGCTCTTTACTGAAGGGTGAGGATTTGAAAGATTCAGCAGCATGATGCTACTCTTAGCTCATGGTTAGCTGACTGTTGTTGTAGCATTCGCTTGTCAGCCACGTTGAATATTTGCATTTGGGACATTTGATAACTAACAATAAATACAACATATATAGTAGAAAAGTTGCGCAGTGTGTAACCTCTGCACCAGTCACATGATCAACAGGGATTATTATTTCCATTTTTGCTGGCCCGGTTCTGGTGTTTGTCAGTTTGTGGCTCTCGGTCCTCCATCGTGTTTGTTGCTTTCTCTCTCTGGCTGTTTCTGTCTGCTCGTTAGAACCCACCTGTTTTGGCCCTGAGAGCCATGAGACGCGGCAGCGTGCAGCAGGTGTGAAACATATTGAACGCAGAGTGGAGGGAAACTGAATTGAGTGGCTCAATCAGGAGGCAGGCCGGCAGGGGACCCAAGGAAAAATGGCCAACGTGCAATTACACTAGTGGGTAAAAGCTTCAGTTGGCAAGAGCCCGGCCTGCTTTGCCCCACATGCAGCCGCTTGCATTACTTTACAATTCTTAAAACTGGAAACTGCCCATAACTTAGGAGTTTGATTGAGCTCAAAGTGTTCTCGCTTAGACAGCAGGTGTAACGTGTTCTCCACTTTCCTGGGCAGAAAATAGAATGCAGCAGAAACGAGCACTTCTCTCTTTTTTTCAAGTCCCACAGACGAACCAGCACATCGCTGCTGATTTCATTAGACCTTTAAAACCCGGGGATGCTCCATGTCTGTCAGCTTGCAGTAATGATGTTTTCATTAGTCCCTCGTAAACGTGATGAAGCCCTCCTGTTGTTCTTTTACTACACGCCTGTAAATCAGAGTTTATGTGCTGTCCTAGATGGAGCTGATGTCCCTCTGCTGAGCAAACATGCCACATATGGTCAGATGATGGTCCTAATCTAATTCATTTGCCGGCTGTCACTTTGTCACACTGGACTAAAATAGTTTATGAAAGGTTCAAATATGCATCACTTGCTCAGGATTATCTGTAAAAACGGGTGAGTTTTAGTGTGACTGGTGGTTTTCTACCTTATTCTGTCATAGCACTTGACTTGCCCTCACTGGAGTGAGACAATAGAAGATGATTTCATCCACTGTTTCCTATTTACACCTTTTATCTGCCATTTAAAATATCAGCAATTCAACAGTGTCCACTTCAGAGCGCTGAAGAAAGTGGCTCAGCTTCCCAGAATATCTCTGTCGTGGCCTGGGACCGTAATCTGTCTCTTCCTCAGTGTGCACGACAGGCAGGGGGCCCGGCTTAATCTGCTCCGTGTGAGCTAGCGAGCTAGCTGTGTGGAGGATGGAGCGGCATCACTAGAGCAAATCGCTGAGGGCAGCTTCATTGTGACGCTGCTTTGTGAAGCAACTATCTCTGTGAAACATGCCTGGCGTTGAGTCGAACGGCATTTAAAAAGCCCACAGAGGGCCGGACGCTGTTTACTGAGCCTGGAGCACATCCACTCAGCACACAAGTGTTTCATTGCTGCTTTTAGCAGAATGATGCTGCTCTTAGCACCACTTTGCAGCTGAATGCAGTGAATTCACACCATGCAACCGCTGGATCAATAAGTGTCTGTTTGTGTGTTCAAAAACCAAATGCATGAATGAGCCGCCATTTGGTTGATGATTGCTTAATGGGCTCCAGGCAGCATAGAGAGAAGCAGAAGAGACGGTCGGTGGTCGAGAGCGACTGGCACAGGTGAGCAGAAGAGGGACGGAGCCTGCGTGAAAAGGCTTTCATGGTGTGTTTGTTCCATCGCAGCAAAGTTGAATTATTCTGCAGACCTGACCATGAACAGAGGAACAAATGCAGAATGGACCAAATCACAGGTCTCTGTCGCTGCCAGCAAAGCATCTCTTTTTTGCCTCTTATATTTGTATTTTATGTACTGGGCTGAATGTCATACTGTGAAGGACAGTTTGCCTTATCAAGAAGAGTTTAGATTAGAGTTTAGAGATAAGAGATATATATGGGGGTATTGGGGAAAATCGAAATAGCACAACCAGCAGCTGAAATTAAATAAATCAATGAAGTAGTATAAAAATAAACATAAATCATTTAAATCATTAAAGGCAAATATCAGAGTAATATTTAGCATATTATTACTTTGAGTGTTGTAAATAATCATATTATTATTATTATTATTATTATTATTATTATTATTATTATTATTATTATTATTATTATTATTATTATTATTATTATTACTACTACTACTACATTATTAATAATAATAATATTCATCATCATCATCATCTTAGTGCTTATTCTACTGCATATACATTTACTTATTCTTATGTATTTAGATACACACATAATTAAATGATACTTACAATGTTACACCACAACCATCATAGTCAGACATTACTAATAGTTATAACAGTAAATGAGAGCAATATGTACATACAAGATTAAGATGTCTGTATATCAGTCCGGGTGTTGTGGCCCACTACACTAAACTGTAAAAAACATTGAGAAAGGAAAGTCACTGATGCATGAACAATGCCACTGATCCCGGGGGAACCAGGGGCATGTTTTCTCCCCAATAGAAGAGTAGGCCCCAGAGGTCGGAGCCCAACCTGTCAGGGTGGTTAACGTGGCGGACCCCCATTCAGAGCTCAGAACTGGCAGGTAGGTAAAAGTAAAAGGGTGGATTAAATGGCACACAGGTCAAATATACAGGCGTTGGAAGATACGCAGGTAGGTCACAGGCAGCGGTACAGACAAGGATAGGCAGGCGGATGTCAAAGGCAGGCAATGGTCAAAAGTCACACAGGCTAAACGAGATAAACAAGGGCTGGGCTGGAGACGTGGTCGGGTACAAAACAGTATCAAAAGCACGACAAGGTAACAGGGTAAGAACGCTGGAAAGAGGTGAAACACGCAACAATCTGGCAACGGTTCAGGTGAGTACTGGAGTCTGATGATGAATTAACTGCAGCTGGAGGAGTCACATAACAGGAAGTGAACACAGAGCATGGTAGGACCAGAAGCAGAAATGGGTGGTGATTGTCTCCACCTGACACCAAACCAAGAATGATGCGCCCCTCTAGGCACTGGCAGGCACCCCCCGAGGTATTCAACCCCAGACACAGGGCGCCCAGATCTCCACTTCCAGTTCTACCCCCACACACCAGCAGGGAGGCCTGCCCTGGCCCCCCCGAGGCAAGACATACGTCAACCCCTCAGATGGCCCCACTCCAGCCCGTAAGCGTCGATCCCAGCAGTCACCTCAACACCACCCCAAGGTACCCCATGCAGTCACTTCGAAGTAAACCCCCACTTCCCCTGTCCCCAAGGGTCAGCAGGCACCACTGCCCCCTGGGAACCCCTAACCTAGTGCCAGACATACTGCAGCACCCCAGCTCCCATTCTTCCCTGCCTCAGATTGTGGTTCTAGTTGCTCCTTTGAACAAGCCCACTTAGATCTTACTGGGATTGAACTAGGTTGACAGGTGTTTGTCATGTTTCACGCCATGTCTTGTTGTCACGCCACATCCTGTTTTATTTTGTTAACTTCCTGTTCCAGTCAGCTGTTCACTTACCGGTTCTCAGTATCCACACCTGTCAGTAATCAAGTAATCACCTACCAGTATTTAGCATCCACCTTGTACAGAATCAAGCCGCCAGATTGTTTAGTTTCCTGAGTCCCTTGAGTTTCCCGAGTTTCATGAGTTCCTTGAGTTTCGTTAGTTTCCTGAGTCCCTTGAGTTTCCTGAGTTTCATGAGTTCCTTGAGTTTCCCGAGTTTCCTGAGGTTCCTCGTTCCAGTGTTTCGTGTCCGTGTTCCTCGTGTATTGTTCCTGTTTGCCCTGACCGTAGTTTCCTGTCTGCACCTGGACTAACCCACTGACCGTGACTTCGCTTAATCCCTGCCTGTACCTTAGACAAGATCTCCTGTGTAACGAACCCTGCCTGAATATCGGACCAGAGATTGCCCGCTCCCTGCCGTATGTTTTGCCAAGCCTCCGTGTATGACCTGGACTGTCTGACCCTGCGTTATCCAAATAAACCTGTGTTTGATCATTATCCTGCCTCTGTGCTGTGCATGTGGGTCCGCCGCCTGCCCGAGTCTGACAGAACAATCTGGCCAGCTTGGACCCAGCCAGCACTCAGCCTCCGGTCAGGTCAGTGACTGTTTTTTCTCGCTTCTTTTTTTTTAACGGTGAGTATTTTTCACCCGAGGGAGCATGGAGTTTACCTGCGCCGAGCTACCTAGCGATCTACAAACTTATTTTAAAATCCTCGCGGAGGATTACCGACGGGCGATTAACCCGGAAAACCAGCGCAGCGCCGTGGAGGTGGCGATATTGACTCTGGAGGACGAGGACAGCGTGTTAGAGCGCCCCAGTGTTCGTCGCCTCTATGAGCGATTGTGCGCAAGGTTCGATGAGTTAAGCGACGCGCTCCGCACCACGCCAGCGCCGGTCGCACCGCCGATGGTTTCGGTTTCCTCCTCCCAGCCCCGTCGGACCGTCGTGTCTGCACCGACCTGCCCAGCTCCATGTTTGTTCCGCTGGGAGGACTTCCTGCACTCATGCGGTCCCCCGTCCCCAGCCCAGCCGCGCGGTGTTCAGTCTCCAGTCCAGCCGCGAGCTGTTCAGTCTCCAGCCCAGCCGCGAGCTGTTCAGTCTCCAGTTCAGCCGTGTTTTGCCCAGTCTCCAGTTCAGCCGTGTTTTGCCCAGTCTCCAGTTCAGCCGTGTTTTGCCCAGTCTCCAGTTCAGCCGTGTTTTGCCCAGTCTCCAGTTCAGCCGTGTTTTGCCCAGGTCTCAGTCCAGTCGAGCCCAGTCCAGGTTCCAGCCCAGTCGAGCCCAGTTCAGGTTCCAGCCCAGTCGAGCCCAGTTCAGGTTCCAGCCCAGTCGAGCCCAGTTCAGGTTCCAGCCCCGTCGAGCCCAGTCCAGGTTCCAGCCCCGTCTAACCCAGTCCAGGTTCCAGCCCCGTCGAGTCTAGTCCAGGTTCCAGCCCCGTCGAGTCACGTTCCAGTCCAGTCGAGTCACGTCCAGGCCCCGGTCCAGTCGAGTCACGTCCCAGTCCAGTCGAGTCACGTCCCAGTCCAGTCCTGTCACGTTCAGGTCCAGTCGAGTCACGTTCCTGTCCCAGTCCAGTCCAATCACGCTCAGGCCTTGTCCCAGCCAGAGGGCACCGTCCGTCTGTCAAGTGTTAGCCCCACCCAATCAGGCCCGACGTCTACTCCGTCGAGCTCGGCAGCTGTAAGCAGTCATGCCGGCTCCGGAGGGGACGCCGTCCCAGTTCCTGTTCCTGTCGGCCAGGTTGAGGCCGTTCCTGTCGGCCATGTTGAGGCCGTTCCAGTCCCTGTTCCTGTTCCTGTCGGCCATGTTGAGGCCGTTCGTGTTCCTGTCGGCCATGTTGAGGCCGTTCCTGTTCCTGTCGGCCATGTTGAGGCCGTTCCTGTTCCTCTCGGCCATGTTGAGGTCGTTCCTGTTCCTGTCGGCCATGTTGAGGCCGTTCCTGTTCCTGTCGGCCATGTTGAGGCCGTTCCGGTTCCTGTCGGCCATGTTGAGGTCGTTCCTGTCCCTGTCGGCCATGTTGCGGCCGTTCCAGTCCCCGTTCCTGTTCCTGCCGGCCAAGTTGAGGTCGTTCCTGTCCCTGTCGGCCATGTTGAGGCCGTTCCTGTCGGCCATGTTGCGGCCGTTCCTGTCCCTGGTCCTGTTCCCGTCGGCCAAGTAGAGGCCGTTCCAGCTCCTGTTCCCGTCGGCCAAGTAGCGGTCGTTCCCGCTCCCGTTCCTGTTGGCCAAGTAGAGGTCGTTCCAGTTCCAGCAGCGCCGTGGAGGTGGCAATATTGACTCTGGAGGACGAGGACAGCGTGTTAGAGCGCCCCAGTGTTCGTCGCCTCTATGAGCGATTGTGCGCAAGGTTCGATGAGTTAAGCGACGCGCTCCGCACCACGCCAGCGCCGGTCGCACCGCCGATGGTTTCGGTTTCCTCCTCCCAGCCCCGTCGGACCGTCGTGTCTGCACCGACCTGCCCAGCTCCATGTTTGTTTCGCTGGGAGGACTTCCTGCACTCATGCGGTCCCCCGTCCCCAGCCCAGCCGCGCGCTGTTCAGTCTCCAGTCCAGCCGCGAGCTGTTCAGTCTCCAGCCCAGCCGCGAGCTGTTCAGTCTCCAGTCCAGCCGCGAGCTGTTCAGTCTCCAGTTCAGCCGTGTTTTGCCCAGTCTCCAGTTCAGCCGTGTTTTGCCCAGTCTCCAGTTCAGCCGTGTTTTGCCCAGTCTCCAGTTCAGCCGTGTTTTGCCCAGTCTCCAGTTCAGCCATGTTTTGCCCAGTCTCCAGTTCAGCCGTGTTTTGCCCAGTCTCCAGTTCAGCCGTGTTTTGCCCAGGTCTCAGTCCAGTCGAGCCCAGTCCAGGTCTCAGTCCAGTCGAGCCCAGTCCAGTCGAGCCCAGTTCAGGTTCCAGCCCAGTCGAGCCCAGTTCAGGTTCCAGCCCAGTCGAGCCCAGTTCAGGTTCCAGCCCCGTCGAGCCCAGTCCAGGTTCCAGCCCCGTCGAGCCCAGTCCAGGTTCCAGCCCCTACTAACCCAGTCCAGGTTCGAGCCCCGTCGAGTCTAGTCCAGGTTCCAGCCCCGTCGAGTCACGTCCAGGCCCCGGTCCAGTCGAGTCACGTCCCAGTCCAGTCCGGTCACGTTCAGGTCCAGTCGAGTCACGTTCCTGTCCCAGTCCAGTCCAATCACGCTCAGGCCTTGTCCCAGCCAGAGGGCACCGTCCGTCTGTCGAGTGTTAGCCCCACCCAATCAGGCCCGACGTCTACTCCGTCGAGCTCGGCAGCTGTAAGCAGTCATGCCGGCTCCGGAGGGGACGCCGTCCCAGTTCCTGTTCCTGTCGGCCAGGTTGAGGCCGTTCCTGTCGGCCATGTTGAGGCCGTTCCAGTCCCTGTTCCTGTTCCTGTCGGCGCCGCTGGTTCCTGTTTCTCGTCGCGGTGGTCCAAGGAGGACGCCGCTGGTTCCTGTTTCTCGTCGCGGTGGTCCAAGGAGGACGCCGCTGGTTCCTGTTTCTCGTTGCGGGGGTCCAAGGAGGACGCCGCTGGTTCCTGTGTCTCGTCGCGGTGGTCCAAGGTGGACGCCGCTGGTTCCGGTTTCTCGTCGCGGCGGTCCAAGGTGGACGCCGCTGATTTCCCTGCACTCTGGCGGCGGTCCGGAGCTGCTTAGTTGTCTCGTGGACTGGTGGCCTCGCCGCGTCGCATCCGGCGGTGTGGATGGCGCTGCCTCCTGCGGCAACGTCCGCCTCGACTCCTCAGCCCCTCGGATCAGCGGCATCCTGGAGGACATCGCCATTCGGGGTGGTCCCCGGGGACGTCGGCCCAGCTAAGAGGGCCACCCGGGCTCAGCGGCGGCTGAGCAGAATCTCGCCGCGCCCCGGCCGCACCTGCATCGGTTCCCGATGGTGCTCCGGAGGAGGCCACGTCTGTTCCTGTTTCTCGTCGCGGTGGTCCAAGGAGGACGCCGCTGGTTCCTGTTTCTCGTCGCGGTGGTCCAAGGAGGACGCCGCTGGTTCCTGTTTCTCGTCGCGGTGGTCCAAGGAGGACGCCGCTGGTTCTTGTTTCTCGTCGCGGTGGTCCAAGGAGGACGCCGCTGGTTCCTGTTTCTCGTCGCGGTGGTCCAAGGAGGACGCCGCTGGTTCCTGTTTCTCGTCGCGGTGGTCCAAGGAGGACGCCGCTGGTTCCTGTGTCTCGTCGCGGTGGTCCAAGGTGGACGCCGCTGGTTCCGGTTTCTCGTCGCGGCGGTCCAAGGTGGACGCCGCTGATTTCCCTGCACTCTGGCGGCGGTTCGGAGCTGCTTAGTTGTCTCGTGGACTGGTGGCCTCGCCCGCGGCGCATCCGGCGGTGTGGATGGCGCTGCCTCCTGCGGCAACGTCCGCCTCGACTCCTCAGCCCCTCGGATCAGCGGCATCCTGGAGGACGTCGCCATTCGGGGTGGTCCCCGGGGACGTCGGCCCAGCTCAAGGGCACTAAGAGGGCCACTCGGGCTCAGCGGCGGCTGAGCAGAATCTCGCCGCGCCTTCACCCTCCGTGAAGGAATCCCTCCGTGGTTTGTCGTGTGGACTCTTGTTTTGGCCCTCCTCCGGTCCTCCCTCCACCCACCCTGCTCGTTTGCCTTGAGGGGTAGGGATTCGGTCCCTCCTCCTGGGACCACCCTCCGCCCGCCCTGGTTTGGGGGGCTTCCGTGGGCGCCGTGGAAGGCGCCATGAGGGGGGGGGGGGGGGGGGTACTGTCATGTGTCACGCCATGTCTTGTTGTCACCCCACATCCTGTTTTATTTTGTTAACTTCCTGTTCCAGTCAGCTGTTCACTTACCGGTTCTCAGTATCCACACCTGTCAGTAATCAAGTAATCACCTACCAGTATTTAGCATCCACCTTGTACAGAATCAAGCCGCCAGATTGTTTAGTTTCCTGAGTCCCTTGAGTTTCCCGAGTTTCATGAGTTCCTTGAGTTTCGTTAGTTTCCTGAGTCCCTTGAGTTTCGTTAGTTTCCTGAGTCCCTTGAGTTTCCTGAGTTTCATGAGTTCCTTGAGTTTCCCGAGTTTCCTGAGGTTCCTCGTTTCAGTGTTTCGTGTCCGTGTATTGTTCCTGTTTACCCTGACCGTAGTTTCCTGTCTGCACCTGGACTAACCCACTGACCGTGACTTCGCTTAATCCCTGCCTGTACCTTAGCCAAGATCTCCTGTGTAACGAACCCTGCCTGAATATCGGACCAGAGATTGCCCGCTCCCTGCCGTATGTTTTGCCAAGCCTCCGTGTATGACCTGGACCGTCTGACCCTGCGTTATCCAAATAAACCTGTGTTTGATCATTATCCTGCCTCTGTGCTGTGCATGTGGGTCCGCCGCCTGCCTGAGTCTGACAGTGTTCACATACATACTGTACATACTAATTGTTGGACAGGTGAACAGGACCAGAATACATGCAGGAATCTATCTGTACGAGGATGGCCAATATTTGAGTTTATGAGACTGATTTGAAACATCCTGTTCTATAAAGAATTTAATATTGTATGAATTGTAGATTAGTATTTTTGTCATTTGGACTAAATTAGAACATATATTTGTCCAGAACATCTCTTTAGTGGTACCTTTTTTGCTTTATTATGGATGAAGTCACTAGGTTTTGTCCCTGAATGCACCTGAAGTGATATCTGGTTGAGCGCAGCATGTGCGGTCCTGAGTGGAATGAGGCTTAACTGTATCGATAGATGACTGACGTTCTCCAGGCTCTCAGCCTTCCACCCGTCACCTTTACATTCCTTGCTCATTGCTTAACCAACATTCAGCGCATGTTGTTCCTATGTGTTGCCTCATTTTCCACAGATGCACCTGTAAATCAGAGCAGGTGCAGGCATTACGTAGCCTTGTGGCCTCTGGTAACACCCTGTGGCCTTCTTCCCACATTCCCATGGCTGTTGGGTGAATTTGTTCTTGGGTTTCACTGCTCCAAGTCCACGTGAAAGCAAAATGATGTTGGAGCCCTTCCTGTCGTTTTCCCAAATGGCCTACATTAATTATTTATTCTAAGCAGAAGTGAGCCGTTCAGTTAAGTGAGGTCATTCAAATGTAATTGGCAGCTCGGTCGTTACTCATGAAGTTTCAGAGCGTTTGGACCCTTCACCCCCGCCGTCGTCTTCACCTACTCCTCTTATGACCTCTCCCCCTTTCATCCTCACTGCCTCTCTTCACCTTCCTCTTTTCCTCCTCTCTTCCTCACCTGTCTCAGCTTCATCCCCTCCCCCACCATTTGTTCTCTGTTGCAGACGACAGTGAGGTGAGAATCGAGGGCGTTGTAGGACAAATGAATTAACAGCATCAGATTAAATAGCATTAGTCCACTCTGTGACAAAGGGGTCGGCTGTTCCTAATGAATAATGGAAGCCTAGGCCACGTCAACGTTGCTGGGATGTCAGCAGTTCAGCCGTTAGTCTAGCATTCAACACAATGGAGGCTGTCGGGGCAGGAAAAATAGGTTCTAGAGAACCTGTTGTTTAAAAGACAAGTAAGTTCTTTTACAAATGTCTGTAATAAATGATTAATTGATATCTGCATCTCATGTGCCGCCACTATGGATTTGAGATAAAACAATGGAGAAAAGCTTGAAGTGAACCTTTCTGAAAGGTTCTTTATCAGGTCCGGATTTTTTATCGGCTTCTTCTTTTGGAAAGAAAATGGTTCTTAGTTTACTACTTGTTAAAAATGTAAAATTATGTTCAAATTCTTTCAGCGGTGAACTGTACAGTTCTACATAGATGCTGGTGTTGAATGCCGGCAGGGGTCAGAGGGAGAGACACGAGCAGGATGAAACATTAAGCAGTGACTCAGTCAGACGTTCTCCTGTGAATCACTCGCTGCCTGAATGCTGATGCACTGTTTTACAAGTCTAGTGCTAATAGTCATGTACACACAGCGTGAGTTACCAGACAACATGCAAACATACACACTTCACCCAATAAGCAAAATAAAAAGCAGTGTGTGAGGGAGAATATCAGACATGAGGAGTAATGAAAGCAGTGATTGCTGCTCTCGTGGCTCCCAGGGTCGCAGTAATTAGACGTGATCAGGACACAATCCTGATTTCCATCCGCACGTGCTCAGAAATCTAATTCTCAACGAACACCAATGCTTTAGTCCAGTAATAAAAGCAAAGGCTTGGTGCCACCGGATCGATTGTCTGGTTCTAAACTGATATTTGTGTTTCCTGTGGAGGTTAAGGTATGCAGATCAGTTGGTACAGTACCTGAGGCTCAGCCAGAACCACTGGGATGAACCCGCTCCTAAGCACAAGGCTGTTACCGAGGCTCAGACCCGCCGCTGAGCTTCCTGCTCAGTTCTCTCTGCTGTAATGAAATTCACACACACACGTTCAGAGCAGCCACACCGGCTCTGCGCTTGCTGCCATATGTTCTGTGTAGGCCCTGTCAACTCCATTTGGTTCAGAGATCACACTTCTAACGCTGCACCAGATGTGGCCTCCTGGCTAATTAATGGTGGATCAGTCAGAGCAGGTCCAGTGTTTCATCTGCAGCGAGCTCATGGTTCCAGCGTCTTTCACCTGCCCGGGCTGAGGGGACACCGGTGAGCCCAGCTGTCTCACAGCGTCCGGCGCCGGCACTTTAATAGACATCAGGGCTGAGCAGAAGGTCATTAACTTCAAGTCCTCTGCCATCGGACGCTTACTAAATGTCAGATTGAAATGTCAATAAGTGCTGGGTGTAAGGCCGTGGTCACGCTGCTTCTCTGTCAAGCACTGTTTTCCCATTCCTGCGTGGCTGATGCTTGGCTGAGCTTCGGATCTCTCTCTCTGTGGTGGCATCTGTTATTCTCACACTATCATTTGCCTGTTTCCTCTTCCGCTCCATCTGTTGATGTCATTCCTTCGTCGATCACCTTCTCTCCTCTTCTTCTTACGCCTTCTGTGTTGGATCAATACAGATTTAGCTGCTGTCACTTCCAGCTCAGGTCATGTTTGCCTCTCTCTCTCCGCCCCGGATCAATGCTGGCTTCAGCATTGTCACACTGTAGTGCAGGTTGTGTTTTATTGAAGCTGTCAAGGTGCTGACCTTTCACAGCCCAGGGGAAGAAAGAGAGATGCCAGCAGCCATGATAGGAGAGCGAGCGATGACCGAGCTACTTATGAGTCTAATCCATCAAGACGACGGAGGCGTGAGGCCAGAACCTAGGGTCCAATCGCACAGATTACTTGTTTTAGTTTCTGTGCTGGTGGACAGTGACCAGACAGCAGGCATAAGCCGCCTTCATTACGCTGTTGATTATTGTGTCACTTGGTGTCGGAACATTTGTCCTCATTCTTATACAATGATGACAGTCTGGGCCTCTCATTTCTTCAATGATCAGCTGCTGCTTCGGAATAACGACAGCCGGTTTTGGACCGGGTCATGTTAGAACTAATGGTTCTGTGTTGCATCATCCCTCCCACGCTTTGTTGGAGTGGAAATTAACCTCAAATTAGAGCGTCAAATGATGCTGGACAATAAATAGGAGTTATGGGAGGAACCTTCTTCTCCCTCTGCTTTTATTCCCTCTGCATCATGATGAGGTTAAGTGGATGAATCACGTGTTTGCTCCGTGTGGATCTGCTGCATGTCTTTAAATGAGCTGCTGTGTGTTTGTGTCCTTAGTGTTTCTTTGTTTTCACATTCAGCCAACCTAAGTGACTTTAGTCAGCTCTGTCTGTCTGCCTACACCTGACGCATCACCTGGCCCTGCAGGCTATGGTGGCCTTTGACTTCCTGAGTCGGAACCCATAAAACTTTAAACACACCAAAGCGTCATTTCAAGGACACAAGCACTAAAACTCGTTTGGCCCTTTGCCTGTTAGCATTATTTAGACTGGCGGTCCCCAACCTTTTCTTTGTCATGGACGGGTGTTTATGGTGCAGCGGAAATTTAGAACAGAATAAATTGATACAATGTGCAAAAAAATTCTAAATAATAAAATAAATTAAATTCACAGTGTATAAAGCTTTACAGTTTTTATCGGTCGCTTTGACCTGTTTTGCATAACTAGGTTCCATTTATTTTCATCATCACTATTGACATGAACTACAAACTACTAATATCAACAGGCTCCAATGACGATCAATGAAGCACTGATTCACACTGAGATCAGTGGTTTGTATTTTTCTGTCCACTGTGCTATGACTGATTGGGCGTGTTCATGTACTTGGTTGCAGGTTGTATTGTTTGAAGGAAGAATGAGTTTCTGATGCATATTTCCAGTGTTTTGACTGTTCGAGCCTGTAGCAAACAAAGCATGTCATTATGACATTTGTGGTGGAAATTTTCCATAAAGAAGCAGATGAGAGAGTTGTCCTTTTGTACAATTTATTGAAATAATAAAGGAAATTAAAAATAATGGGGAAAGCAAATAAAAAGCATGGATGTTGATCGTGCACATCAACAAACCAAAAACCAGCTGGGGAGATCAGTGCACACACCACGAAGGTGTGATGCAAAGAGCCCACGATCCTCAAGTTGCTTCTGCCTTTTAGCTTCTCTGTCCGACTAGGGTGGAATGTCTTTCTAACCCAATCAAATTACATGCACCATCTCCTCCCTGTCGCAGTGTGTGTGAAGATTTTACTTTCTCACACCTGCATCACTGACGTCCAACTATCTGTGAGAAAGGAGCACCGAGTCTCAACAGACAGAGACACAACTCCCCGACCTTGGGTTTGGGAGCTAGAGTTGAGAGTCTATCAGGCAGAGACAACCATTGAACAATCTAGGTGAAATGTCAAATGCATACAGTAAGACAAAACATAAGCTATTAATTGCAGAACATAAGTCATAAATCATATAATAACTGCATAGAAATAAGGAAGAAACAATTTTCCCCTTAACACATTGGAGCCATTGAAGTGTTAAGAGAATGTGTTGTTTCACTGGACACCTGCGTCAAAGCCACCAATAAAAACTGTATTAGCGTCGTCCTCATAACGTCGCGTAACATGTAGATTGCTCCGTCTCCAAGTGGCGAAGCAGCTTGAAGGCTTCATTGTTTTGTTAGAGCCGGTCGCTGCATATTATGCAGAGTGGTTTTGGTGCATGGGAACAACCTGTTGTAATAAATCCATGTTTGAAGTAGGACTCCTGGTGTTGTCTGTTAAATGCAGCTTTCTTTTTCTTTGTGTTTGTAGGGTCTTTTATGCTGCGCAAAGAAACTTTGCAGGGACATTTGTTTGGTTCAGATTAGCGGTAACGTGCCAGTCGTCATGTGGCCCTTACGAAGGCAGCGGTTGTAGGTAAGACACGTGACCGGGGCAAGCGTCTCAACATGCATCTAGAGTGAGTCGTAGACGGAGTTAGCCAAGAGATTCTGCTAATTTTCCAAAATAAAACATTGTTCAGACTCACACAATAAATAAAATATAAATAATGTTATGTACAGTATTGTTTCGCAGCCTGTACCAATTGACCCATGGACCGGGACTGGGGCTTGGGGACCAATGCATTTGAGGACAGTTGATGAGGGTGTGAGTCCAACAGTAAGTGTCCCTCCTTTCTCTAAGAATAAGAATAAGAATACGAAAACCTTTAATAGTCCCGCAGTGGGGAAATTACCTCTCACAACAACAGTACAGACGAGCAAGAATACAGGTACAGAACAGTTTGTGTGTGTGTTGGCACAGTACAAAGCAGTACAGTACAGTTAGAGTGAGTATGAGGTCATTGCAGGGTTATTGCACAGTAATGGGTATAAGATTTGTACCGGTAACAATATACATGATTGTTCACAGATTTACACAAATATTGTGCAGAGCAGGTTGCTATATAAACCACTGATGCAGTGGGTGAGTGACTGTGGTGGGATGTGGTCAACAGTTCTGATTGTACAGTCTGACAGCAGCAGGTAGGAAGGATCTACGATATCTCTCCTTCACACAGCGAGGGTGGATCAGTCTGCTACTGAAGCTGCTCTCCAGAGCAGACAGTGAGTCCTCCAGTGGGTGAGAGTCCTGGTCCATGATGGATGTCAGTTTAGCCAGGACCCTTCTCTCACCCACCTCCTGCACCGTGTTCAGAGTGCAGCCCAGGACAGAGCCTGACTTCTTGATGATCCTGTCCAGTCTCTTCCTGTCCCTCACTGTGATGCTGCTGCCCCAGCAGACCACACCGTACAGGATGGCTGATGCCACCACAGAGTCATAGAACGTCTTCAGGAGTGGCCCCTAACTCCAAAAGACTCAGCAGGTAGAGTCTGCTCTGACCCCTCCTGTACAGTGCATCCGTGTTATGAGCCCAGTCCAGTTTATTGTTCAGATTCACTCCCAGGTACTTGTAAGAGTCCACTCTCTCAATGTCCCTTCCCTGGATGTGCATCGGTGGTATGACAGCAGGCTGCTGTCTGCGGAAATCCACCACCATCTCCTTCGTTTTCCCTGCATTGATCAGGAGGTGGTTCCGCTGGCACCAGTCCACAAAGTTCTGAGTGAGTCCTCTGTACTCTGCATCGTCATCATCGGTGATCAGTCCGACGATCGCAGAGTCATCAGAGAACTTCTGCAGAACACAGCTGTCCGTGTTGTGTCTGAAGTCTGACGTGTAGAGGGTGAAAAGGAAGGGGGCCAGTACAGTCCCCTGTGGGGCCCCCACACTGCAGGTCAGAGTGTCAGACACACAGTCCCTGGCCCTCACAAACTGAGGCCTGTTTGTGAGATAGTCCATAATCCACTCCGTCAGATGAAGGTCCACACCAGCCTCCTCCAGTTTGTGTTTCAGAAGCACCGGCTGGATGGTGTTGAAGGCACTGGAGAAGTCAAAGAACATGATCCTCACAGTGCTGCCGGGCTTCTCTAGGTGGGAAAGAGCTCGATGTAGGAGGAAGATGACGGTGTCGTCTACTCCTATGCCGTGTCGGTAGGCGAACAGTCTTTTAACCTGTCGAACATTTTTCATGAAGGACCTGTTGTGGTCTCAGGTCAGAATTACAGAGCATTATTCTTGGGGAATATTGGACTTTGTATGTGTTTAATGTGGAAGTCTGTAAAAGTTTGTTTTGGGTCCCTGTGACTGAATCAAGCCCAAATGTTTTAAAGCAATGTTCCTGCTATAGAAGCTCTGGTCATTGTAAGCCTGCATGTCCGCACTCTGATCAAATAAAGGAGCACATGCCAAAAGCTGCTGATTTTGTCCTGAAGGTTAAAAAATGTTTGTGCTGCAAATGTTTGGGTTTTTCTTTATTTTCCTTCTTTGGAACATATACCTAAACTATAGGCCTGTGTAGTGTTGATTAAAAGTCTTTAACCTTCTGCAGAGCTGCTCAGCCTCAGTATTAGTCCATGAGTGCGTCTCTACACCGGATCAAAGGCTAATTGGGAGAAATATCTAGTGGAGGGATTTGCAACCTTAAAGGTTTTTCTGAGGTTTCCAAGAGGAATGAAATTTAATTCCTATTATCCATAATTGGAGACCTGGCTGAGCAGAGCTCAAATAATCCCTGACCTCTCACAGAGTCCATAAGTCCATAATTAGCATAAACAAGTTGCACAGAACTTGACTGAAGCCTGTCAAAGCACTCAATGCTTCCTTCGACTGGCTTGTTTTCAGTTACTGAATCTCCACCTTCACCACAACAAGGTGTTTGGAAAAAGTTCTGCTGAGTGAATCAAGCATCTTCCCTGACTTTTGACAAAGTTATTTGTTTTACTGTTTTTATCTGTCACTTTGACCTTTTTTGCATAACTAGGCTCCATTTATTTTCATCATCCCTATTCCAGCAGAGCATCAGACACATGTAGAAAATGTGTGAACCTGTTCTCATTGGATTGACATTGATTTCCTCCTCCCTTTGTGACATTCTGCCTCCGCGCCGCTAGAGGCGCTCCTGGGACTTTTGGTGTGGGTCTGTGTTTGAGTTTTCATTCCCTGTGTAATTAGTTGACCCACCTGTTTTGGTTGTATTTAAGGGATGTCTTTTGTTTCACACATTTGAGGTGTGTACACGCGGTTGTAGCTGGATCCTACACCAAGTTACGTCTAAAGAGAGGAGAGTAAGGAGTGGAGTTCCTGTGTTTTGATTTGATGTCCTGTAAGGTTTGTGAGTGTCTTATCTTTCATGTTTAGGTCTTATGTTTCATGTTTAGGATTTTGCCCATAGTGTACGGAGCGTTTAGTTTTGGATAGTGAGTTTTAGGTTATTAATAACATTTACCTGCATCGCAGTGATTTTTAGTTCTTCCCTTTGTGTTGAACTGAATCCTGCCACGCAGTGAGTTTACAGTATGTTGTGAGTGTATTTAATAAACCATTTACGATTATAGCTTCTGTGTTGGGTCATGCATTTGGGGTCTCCCCCCTCTCCTGTGTTTCCTGCGACCTGGTCTGCCGGTTGCGGCCAAGTGTCTGTTGAGGGATTACACAGAGAGCTGTGTGCTGGAAGCACGTCGGCCGTGGTGCCTGAAGCCTCCGCTCAGTGTGAGCGCGTTCTCCTCCCGGCTGCGTGAGAGCCGTAGTTCTCCCCGCTCGGAGCGGGTGCTGTCGTTGTTCTGTCTCCACCACATCCCCGCTCCTGCCCAGGGTTCGGTCAAGCCCCGTCGGTTCGGAACCGACGGGGCGAGTTCGTAACACCTTTTTGCAAAACATTTAACACTGACGTTATTCAAACATTCTAAACTTCATTGTTTTAGCTTTGTGACCAAAGGAAAACCATCTGTTTCCAACTATTAGAAACCATTAAGACCAGTATGAGCTCACCATAGCACCTGTTTGACACTCCTCCACAAAAATCTTCAATTTGCTATCAGTCTTTAGATCTTAAAATGGATCCAGGTCTGTGTTGTTCTTTACCAGCGTAGATGGAGGAGGTCTAAAGCAGAGACTGAGTATCAACAGTGGCTGTGTCTCATCCTCCAATAGGTTTGACTGTAGTTTAGTTTACATGAATTTCTTTAATATTTACAACATTTCAGTTTTTTGCCACAGTTTGAAAAAATGAATGTCGTTGATTCAATAAATCAAAACATTTCTTCATCTGGATCCAATTCTTTGAATAAAAGGTAAATTTGACATAAACTACAAACAACTAATAGCAACATGCTCCAATGACGATCAATGAAGCACTGATTCACACTGCGGCGGCACGGTGGTTTCCTGTGAGAAGGTCCTGGGTTCAATTCCCGGGGTGGACCGGGTGTCTTTCGGTGTGGAGTTTGCATGTTCGCATCTCTCCAGGTTCTCTGGCTTCCTCCAAAACATGCCTTAGGTTGATTGGTCAATCCAGGTTGCCCGCAGGTGAGTGTGAATGGTTGTCTGTAGGTGTGTTGCCCTGGCGACCACTGGCGACCTGTCCAGAGTGTACCCTGCCCCTCGGCTGTAGATAGCTGGGATAGGCACCAGCATCCCCGCGACTCCACATGGGAACAAGCGGTAGAAAATGGATGGATGGATGATTCACACTGAGATCAGTGGTTTGTATTTTTCTGCCCACTGTGTTATGACTGATTGGACGTGTTCATGTACTTGGTTGCAGGTTGTATTGTTTGAGGGCAGAATGAGTTTCTGCTGCATATTTCCAGTGTTTTGACGGATCGAGCCTTTAGCCAACAAAGCGTATCATTTTGACATTGGAGTTGTTGTTTAGACCTGTGTGTGAACTGTTAAGAGAATGTGTTGTTTCGCTGGACACCTGCGTCAAAGCCACCAATAAAAACTGTAACTAACTTATTGTTTCCTTGTTTCCTCATGCAGATCCCTCAGATCAGCTATGCGTCCACGGCTCCGGAGCTGAGTGACGATCGGCGCTACGACTTCTTCTCGCGGGTGGTGCCTCCGGACAGTTTCCAGGCCCAGGCCATGGTTGATATCGTCAAGGCCATGGGCTGGAACTACGTGTCCACCGTTGCCTCAGAGGGCAGCTATGGAGAGAAAGGAGTGGACGCCTTCATGCAGCTCTCCAGAGAGGCAGGTGAGACGATTGGCCCCAGCTGGTTGGGTCGGGTTCCGGACCATGCTATGTGGGTGCTGGTCTGCAGCGTAGGTGTCTGAGGGCACAGCTGTCACCCACAGTGTCAGTACTGAATCAGTAGGTGGTGAAAGTTTTGGAATAATGTAAATTATGAGCATCTGCATGTTTGTTGCAGTTGTGAATGTCAGGGGGAGAAAAGTGACGCCTGAAAGCATCAGAATTAAAGTTGAGTCGCAGAAGCTCAGAAGGGATTAATTAGAGAATATAGTGATGTTGATTGGTCTCTGTATAATCTCATTGACATTTAGAGCAATCTGATGACTCTTCACAACGTGCCCGTCAGGAGGTGTCCTGACATTTATGTGCTGGGGGATTATTAAAGGACACGCTCTGCCAGAGCACAGCAGTTGCCACAAACCTCTTAGCTAAGCCCGTGCCGAGCGCTGCTCATGGCCGGGGCCTTGATCATCGATCGCTGCTGCTTTTTGAACAGTGATTTGATACAATGAATTGCGCAGCGGTCGCTCAGTGTTGCAGTACCTCAAGCAGTGTTCGCCCTCTTTATCCTTGCACGGGTTCTGTGTGAAATCACAGTGTTGCCAGTTTTAATGCTAATCAGCAGATTGGACAAAGGCTTTACGGTTTTTGCCTATAATATCCACACGTTCTTCCACAACTCACATCTTTACCAAAATGAGACACTGGCATCAAAACTTAATACTCCTTTCTAAAAAACTAATTGTTGCAACAAAACCTTACACACTAGCTCAATTTGAATCACCCTTCATATCACCAGCAACACACTGAACTTTATATAAAACACTCAGACTTGCTCAGACTTCTTCTGTAAAAATCAAATGTAACATTTCTCGAATCCACCTCAATGTCTCCGCATGCTTCTTCCACTGCTTGCAGGAGAGTCATGTGTGTGTGTTACTTGCTGATCATATACCTTCCACTGCCTCAGCTGCATTTAGAAAGGGGCTGAAAGGGGGCAGGTATAAAACTGTGAACTGGGTATGAATGTTGAAGCAATCCTGGACCAGAGCTCTACGCTGGAAGCTGACACAAACCTTGGGCTACAGTTGCATGTGGTGCTTGGTACCTAGCAAGAGTAGCCCTCATTTCATCTGATGCACGTCTCACACGGGTCCTCGCAAAGTGTCTAATGTAAGAAAACGTGTGTAGTGTTTCGCAATAGGCGTGTTACAAAATGAAACCAAATTGCAAAGTTGAAAATGTTTAAGCTCTGGTTACACTGTTTTACACTGCGCTACAAGAAGTTGAAGCATTGAGGCTTTGGTCTAAGCATTTGCTTTTAGTGTGTGAGCAATAGGCAAAAACTGTAAAATGTTGAATGAGAACAAAGATGGCGTTGGAGGAAGCTTAGGCCTGAGTCATTTTTTGGCACCAGTTCAATCACAGATCTGATGGTTTCATGATTGGACTAAAGCACCTTCCCCCTGACAGGAAGGAAGGAATCTGTGGTTCACTGCTCCAAAGCCTCCGTCCGCCTGATAGCTCAGTGGCTGGAGCACAGCTGGGGAAGCAGAAGCTCCCAGTTTCGGGCCACGTTTTCCGGCCACCCTGTGTAGCAGTCCACTGCTCCCCCAGGGGCCAGGCACAGGAAAAGTATAAAAAATGAATGACTAATTTTATTACATGCAAGCACAATTTCAGAGCAAGAAACGGAGGAAGCAGGTTGTTGTTGTTGTTGTTGTTGTTGTTGTTGTTTTGGAAAATCCAACCGAGTGTCAGGACCTGTGGCTTGAGGAGGGCCTTGGACAGCATTCTAGCCTCAGGATGCTTTGTAATTACTGCTCCTGACTCTTTAGAAAGTCAGGACAATGGTAGAGGCAAAGATTGTCCACATGTGCCAGAAGTAGAATTCAGTGTCAGCATGTTAAATAAAGCAGTGGCTGGACCCTGTGCCCCAGGCTGTGCTGCATGTGTGGGTTACAGTGGTGTCACTGAAATGGATGATAAACCCCGAAGGAGTCCATCCTTAGGAGGCTGCTCATTGTACGCTTCATTGACTTGCTCCTAAATCCTCTCATTCAGGATGCTATCCAAGAATAGGTGCTGCTCCTCTGCAGCTGATGAGTATCTGACAGAGAAGCTCCATTTAAGTGTGTGCGTGAGAAACATGCACGTTATCTGCAGCTTGGTGACTAATCCACAGTGTATTGATTGCAGGGGTTTACCTCTATCACTTGACAGATGCAGGTCCATGTGTAAATCTACATTGGGCTGAGCGGCGCAGAGGCCTGTAGACCAACAACAGGGAAGGGTTTAAAAGAGCTGCCTGGTTTCAGCTGAGGCCAGGGAACCGAGTGGCGTTCCTCCATCCCACTTAGTGCTGATCATCACCTTAAAGAACCAATTCACCAGATTACAACACAGTGTCCGTGTAGGTAGAACACACAAAACCAGCTCAGTGTGTGGGAACAGTTTCTGGTAATGGCATTCTTTCAGTTGGCCTCTCGCAGTGAGGGAAAACACATCTTCACTGCTTTCTGATGGCTTTGATATGTTTGAAGTATTACAGACAGTGTTCTGTGTGGAGCTGCTCTTCTCTAGCTCTCCTCCAGTTGAAGCCGTCTCACACTCCACTCCTGGTCTCTCAGGTGCTTTCTGACCTGATCTTTCTTTATTCGGCTGCTTCCAGAACAGAGCCTGAGGAACGCGGCCTTATTATCTCTGAATCAGCAGGATGGAGGAGAAAAATGCTGTGAGATATTTGCTTTGTGTTCCTTCAGAGGGTGAAATGCTGACTGGGTTTTTGGGCCTAATGCTGTCTGAACTTGGTATTGGCAGCACACAGAGTAATGTCTCAGAGCTGTTTGTGATGTGGAGCATTGAGTGAAGAGAGCTGGAGAAAATCACACGAGGCGTGAAACAACTACCTGCAGCAAGTATTTACTTTAATTTTAAAGTGCTTTTATGGCTGTGCATCTTGGATGATGCTGATAAGTGTCAGCATTTTAACCACAATCTTGCATCTGACAGCAGGACAGGAGACGCCAGACTCATTTAAAGCACATTTAGCTGTGGCTGCAGCGTGTTTCTGTATCGAGTAATGATTCCTACATGATCCGCAGTGGAGCGCTGAAGTTTCTAATGGCTCGGGTTGTGCTGTCAGGTTTGTTCTGTTATTTCTGTCCCCCATTACTTTCATGTGTCTGATGCTGAAGCTTCTGAAGCAGCGAGGAGCTGATCTGACACCAATAGGACAAGACAAGCCTCAGTCTGCAGGTAACTGGCTGGGAGCAGACCTGCAGCACAGTTGGTTCATGGAATGAGGTTAAATCAGAAGCAGAGGTTCTGCTGGTCCAGCTGTGCTCAGTTATGAGCTCATTAGGAAACCAGCGCCCTGAACCTGGATGTGTAGCCTGGAGATTAGCGACGTGCCATTATGTGGTGACGCCTGTTTCCATGGCGGATGCTCCTCATCCTCCATCTCTTCCTCAAGCAACCATCCCCTCGGCCTGTTTATCTCTGAATTCATTAGGCTGGAAGAGAATTAGACGCAGCACAGCAGCTAATGCAGCATCTAATTTGCCTGTGTGATTACCTGGGAGTCCTGGGTGGATTCAGCAGTCATTTATTAGGCTCCTTGGCAGTGACACGTGCCCATCCCTGTGGTGGGAGCTCAGAGTCTCACCTTACTCCCTCAACGTTGGTCAGGAGTGATTCAGGAAGAGATCAATCAGCTGAAGGAAGTGTGTTCAGGTTGATAGTTCATCACTGCAGACTGGACTAACATTTGCTCAGAGTGCAGCAGGACTATTTTCATCAACATAAGTCCTGCTCCATTTAAAACCCAAATCCATCCTTTCTTCACAGCTGTGTCATAATGATAAACTGAGATCCCTCTCCATCACGCGCATATTGACTTCTCCTTCCGTGACTCGACAGTGACTGATTCCTGAACAAGGCTTTTAAGGCGTTTAATGGCGACCTGCGGGTCTGAATCAAGCAGCTTTAATATTTCAGGGGGTATGTGTTTAGAAGGCAGAAACATTCACTCAGCGTCACGGGAGAAATGATCAAAGCTCTAAAACGCAGCGTTTGCTGGTGTTGATGTCCAGGAATCGTTCAGGAGGCTGCAGGCATGGAAACATGCATCATCGTCAGAACTTTGCAGCAGGTACCTGGTTACGTTCGACTGTGAGTCAGAGGCACAGCTGCTGTGAGTCGTGACTCTGGATTGTAGCAGAACCAACAAGAACCCGATATGGATCTCCTCAAATCAAAGGATTGATTCATTTATGGATCAGATTCTGCAGCTGGTCGCATCTTTGCTCTTCTGTTTCAGAAGAACCCGTGCGGCTGACTTTAAAGGCAGTGATTCATTGAGGTGGCATGAACGAACTTCATTCCTTCATAGAAATGAATAATAATAGATGCTTTGTGGAAACCGGTTCGTTCTAATGTTGGGCCATACTGTAGGTCCGGCCTGTTTCATACAGCACCAAAGTGTGTAAAAATCTGTTTCCATCTGTGTGCTTTAAAACTCTATGTAGCTGTGTGCTCGGTAAAACTTCATTTATCAGTTCATATTCCAGCCTGACAATGAAGTCATAACATCACATATTAGTCGATCCATCACCCTGACACTCGGCACACGACGTTCTGCTCCGCTTTCATCCAGCGCAGGCGATCACAGCTCTTCTGACCAGACTGATGACTTTTTCAGGAACATTTACTGATTTCATTCAAAGCTGGAACGTGATCCTGAAAATTAAGTCACCAGAAAAAGATCAGCAGCACAGTGTTTCTTTGAGCTGTGGGTGGAGGTTCTGACCCGTCTTAACAGACAGGTTCAGGTGGAGCATTCAAACATACAGTAATGCAGCTGATTGTTTTCTGTTGAAACACAAAAGCAACAGCCTTGAGACTCGTTCTTTGCTCTGTTCTGATAAGTTTTATTTTATTGACAATGCCGTTGATGTATGTTAGCACAGAACTACTGCACGCTGCTAGATTGGTGAACCGTGCAGTTGTGTGGAGGTCTTCGGTGTGTGATGTGTCTGTCTGGGACGTGCATGGGGGGCGAGGGGCGCGAGCCACTGCCCGTTTGCATCGCAGTCCGAAGTGCTCTTGGAGAAGGTGAAGGACTGTTGTCGCTCCGGGTTTGTTTTGTTTTTTTTTCTCGTTCGAGCGCGAACAGCAGCTGTCTGTCAGTTACTCCACGTACTCTGCTCCAGTATTTCCCACTCACTCCCAAACACGAGCAGTCAGTGGGACAGTCACTCGCTTTGGTCATTGCCAGACCTTTTTTGTTTTGTAACGAAAGTAATAAAATATTTGCGTCTTTAAAAATTCCTTTGTCTACTCAAAGTGTTTTTGAATGTGTGTGCCTTCATGTGTGTGTTGTATAGCAAGTAAAGTAGTAACAATAATAATGAAATTGCACATACAGTTATTGCACATAACCACACACAACCCACATTTTCCACCTTTTGTTCTGGTGGCTCAGTCGGTAGGGCGTTGGCTTGAGGAGCGGCAGGTCTCAGGTTCAGAGCCCACCAGAGCACCAAGCGGGTGCCAGGCGCCACACTGTGGCTGCCCACTGCTATCCTCAGGGGAGGGGTAAAAATGCAGAGAGTAATTTCCCCAATGTGGGATCAATAAAAGTAAATTATTATTTAATATGAGACAGAGGGCGAGTCAGTGAGTGAGGTGTTTTAATTTTAATTATTTGACCAAAGCCCAAGTGTGGCTGGATGATGAAAATTTACTTATTTGAATAAAAGGCTAAGCTAAAGACTTATCTAATTATAGATATATTATGTTTTATATATATATTATATAGCCCTGCGATGGGCTGGCGACCTGTCCAGGGTGTACCCTGCCTCTCGCCCATAGCCAGGTGGGATAGGCTCCAGCACCCCGCGACCCCGCATATAGGATTAAGCGGTACAGAAAATGGATGGATATATTATATAATATACTAATTTCAAGATTTCAGGCAGGTGCTGTTAGCTCAGTAGGTGGAGTGTAGGACTTTGGAGCAGATGGTCTGTGGTTCAGTCCTGCCACTGTAGCTTATAATAATGTTCTTGTGATTTATTACAGAAATGTTCTTTTTCCTTTATTTGAATATTGTGTAACTGCACTTTTTTTGTTTTGCGCCACTGCCCCTAAGAATGCGCACGACTCTGGCTTGGACAGCTTCGGTTCAGCGATAGTAAATAGTGATTTAATCCATTGCTTAGTCACTTGCTGGCTTCTTGTGCAGTGGATTTAAAGCTGCATCAGGAACCAGGGTTATTTCTTTGGTTCTGTCACCAGGTTGGAGGCTCAGAAACAACGTGTTCATACTTTTACAGTTCTCTCAGTTCCTGCAAAAAAAACCAAACATAAAAAAATAAACATAAAAACATAAACCAACATGTGATCAGTCTTAAACATAGTCCCAAAAGCAACTTCCTGTTTCAGTTCTTGTGTGCAATTAGTGTAATAGTGTTCACTTGTGTTTTAGTTTAGTATTTAAGTCCTAGTTTGTGTCCAGTGTGAAAACACTGTTCCCTCCAGGCGGGTTCGGTGTTTCACCAACAGCAAGCCATGGGTCACCCCTGATATTAAAGCTCTGCTAAAGGAGAAGAAGAGAGCATTTAAATCAGGGGACAGGGAGGAGCTGAGGAGGGTGCAGAAGGAGCTGAGGAGGAAAATCCGTGAGGGGAATTCCAGCTACAGGAGGAAGATGGAAAAGCAGCTGCAGCAGAACAATGTCAGTGAGGTGTGGAGGGGCCTGAAAACCATCTCAGGCTTCAAAGCTCCACACCCACAGGCTGAGGGGGACCTGAGCTGGGTCAACGAGCTGAACTCATACTTTAATAGGTTTGACCAAGCACCCACTCACACCTCCCAGCAGCTGCCTCCGAACCTCTTGTCACCTCATACCACTGGATTACCAGCCCCCACAGCCCTTCACACCTTTACGCAAAGCCCTCTACCCTCAGCCCTGACGACTGGTAACTCATCCCAACAACACCCCCTCATTTCACACCACACTGAGACACTTCCTCAACCCCTCACTTCACACCACACTGAGACACTCCCTCAACCCCTATCCTTCTCCAGCACCCAGGTGAGAAGTGAGCTCAGAAAGATCAAGGCCAGGAAAGCAGCTGGACCAGACGGCATCAGCTCCAGACTCCTAAAGTCCTGTGCAGGCGAACTGTGTGGAGTTATGGAGCATGTCTTCAACCTGAGCCTCAAGCTGAGGGTGGTACCACAGCTCTGGAAGACCTCCTGCGTGGTACCAGTGCCCAAGACACCGCACGCCAAAGACCCCAGCAGCTTCAGACCAGTGGCTCTGACATCACACCTGATGAAGACACTGGAGAGACTGGTCCTGGGTCACCTCCGCTCTGCGTTGGGAACCTACCTGGACCCGTTGCAGTTCGCCTACCGACATGGCATAGGAGTAGACAACGCGGTCATCTTCCTCCTACATCGAGCTCTTTCCCACCTAGAGAAGCCCGGCAGCACTGTGAGGATCATGTTCTTTGACTTCTCCAGTGCCTTCAACCCCATCCAGCCGATGCTTCTGAAACACAAACTGGAGGAGGCTGGTGTTGACCTTCATCTGACGGAGTGGATTATGGACTATCTCACAAACAGGCCTCAGTTTGTGAGAGCCAGGGACTGTGTGTCTGACACCCTGACCTGCAGTGTGGGGGCCCCACAGGGGACTGTACTGGCCCCTTTCCTTTTCACCCTCTACACGTCAGACTTCAGGCACAACACGGACAGCTGTGTTCTGCAGAAGTTCTCTGCATCGTCATCATCGGTGATCAGTCCGACAATCGCAGAGTCATCAGAGTACAGAGGACTCACTCAGAACTTTGTGGACTGGTGCCAGCGGAACCACCTCCTGATCAATGCAGGGAAAACGAAGGAGATGGTGGTGGATTTCCGCAGACAGCAGCCTGCTGTCATCCCACCGATGCACATCCAGGGAAGGGACATTGAGAGAGTGGACTCTTACAAGTACCTGGGAGTGAATCTGAACAATAAACTGGACTGGGCTCATAACACGGATGCACTGTACAGGAAGGGTCAGAGCAGACTCTCCCTGCTGAGGCGACTGTGGTCTTTTGGAGTGAGAGGGCCACTCCTGAAGACCTTCTATGACTCTTTGGTGGCATCAGCCGTCCTGTACGGTGTGGTCTGCTGGGGCAGCAGCATCACAGTAAGGGACAGGAAAAGACTGGACAGGATCATCAAGAAGTCCAGCTCTGTTCTGGGCTGCACTCTGGACACGGTGCAGGAGGTGGGTGAGAGAAGAGTCCTGGCTAAACTCACATCCATCATGGACCAGGACTCTCACCCACTGGAGGACTCACTGTCTGCTCTGGAGAGCAGCTTCAGTAGCAGACTGATCCACCCTCGCTGTGTAAAGGAGAGATATCGTAGATCCTTCCTACCTGCTGCTGTCAGACTGTATAATCAGAACTGTTGACCACATCCCACCACAGTCACTCACCCACTGCATCAGTGGTTTATATAGCAACCTGCTCGGCACAATATTTGTGTAAATCTGTGAACAATCATGTATATTGTTACCGGCACAAATCTTATACCCATTACTGTGCAATAACCCTGCAATGACCTCATACTCACTCTAACTGTACTGTACTGTACTGCTTTGTACTGTGCCAACACAAACTGTTCTGTACCTGTATTCTCTCTCGTCTGTACTGCTGTTGTGAGAGGTAATTTCCCCACTGCGGGACTATTAAAGATTTTCTTATTCTTATTCTTAACTGGCCTCAACCCCAGGCCCCAGTGAAAGAGCCCACGCCCGGCTCTAAATGTATGTGGCTAAGTATGAGGAACTTTGGGAGATAGCCAATTCTCCGAGGGGTCCAGCAGGCAGAGCCATCAATGGGAAGGCTCCGTCTACTGGCCCCCCCGGAAGGAGCCCCCAGATTCCTGGACGAGTGTGTATGGCTAATGCAATTAAAACTGCAGAGCATCCCACTTGGGAGGGACGGAACCACTTCCCGGTAGCACCGGTCCCTCCATCAGCAGGATGCCCCTTGCAGACCTAAGTGGATGAATGTGGAGAAATGTAGTTGGGAAGCAGAGCTCCAGGGTTCGCAGAGCCAGGTTCCCGACTGGCTCTGCTACCCATCCCACCGCCCCCCACAACCCCCAGCCAGGAAGAGACAGCAGAGACCCAGGGACCGCAGTACTACTGCCCAGGCGCCACACGCAGCACAGCCAGAGCCATCCTCACCCTTCTTTCACACTTACCCATTCTCTCGCTCAAGTATGCCCATGCTCGCCCCGTGTAGTGCTACACTCAAACCCACACACATACTCTGCGGTTGTGCATTGAGGGCCAACCTCCACCCAGGGCCCAATGAAGGTTGTAGCCTGAGTAGTCGCCAGTAGCTCTGGCCCCGACGCACATAGTAGCTTTTAAACAGCGTTTGTACTGCGCCAAACTTAGAAAAAACTATACAAAAGCTGTGTACAGGTTGTGTACACTAATACTACTAACAAAACACTGGAGGAAAAAAAACTTAAATAAGTGAAGAAAGTAATAAATAGAAGTAAGTGGACAGGAGCTGTTGTGACCAGCAGCCAGCTCGACCAGCGCCGGACAAAAAACAAATTTTAGCAGAATGCACTGCGAAGAATGAGTAAACTGTAGTGTAATATACCATGTAGGGATGCTAAATTATGCTCTAACACTACACTGTTAAGTTTAACATGATAAACACATTTTAGACAGAACTGTAAAACAACAAACAGCTAAGCAACTTGATTATGACGCCGTAATTGCCGCTAATAACGCTATCGTTCATCATTCGGAAGCAGCAAAGTAATATCATTGACATAATCTTCACCATAACATTACCTCTGTGTTTGTCGAGTTATTCCTTTTCTTTTTCTTGTTTCCTCCCCTGGGCACCAGACACCTTAGAGCGTTTTGACATATGGTTGTTGACCTATTAAAAAATGATCAACGTGTAGCAGGTAAAGTCGGATTATTCGGAAGAAAGGGCAGACATCTTAGGCAAGTAGGCTCTATTAATATTACTGCTACTAATCAGTAGGCTGTGTTGCTATGCAGTTAAATTAATGTGGTGGGCTTATTCTTTTCTGAAGTCTAGTTTTACGAACAGTGGACGTTGAACTTTTTTTTTCTTCCTTCTGGCACCCCTGGATGTATGGCGCCCTTAGCATTAGCCTATACTGCCTATGCCACGAGCCAGCCCTGTTCTACGTTAAGTGTCTCAACTTTGTTCCCAGACCTCGAGACCTTCATCTTCCTCATCGTCGTTTACATCCCACCACAGGGCAGCTCAGTGAAGACAGTGGAGATGACAGTGGACTTCAGGAAGGACTCAACCCCCCGTCAGAAGGAGGGTCGGCTGCCACCTTCAGGCTCTCCAGGAGCTGCGCATCTCCAGGACCAAGAGACAAGCAATCAGGACTGTCTCACCCAGGACATGAACACTTTCAGCCCTTCCCCTATAGCAGGAGGCTCTTGTCAGACCATCTTCTTCCCCACAAAGCTTTTTTTAATTCTGATTCTGATAAAGGTCAAATGGGGCCAGTGTGACTGCTCATCTTATTTTAGTCAGTGAATGCAACTCATTTTACATC
Source organism: Betta splendens (assembly GCF_900634795.4). Classification (NCBI taxonomy): domain Eukaryota; kingdom Metazoa; phylum Chordata; class Actinopteri; order Anabantiformes; family Osphronemidae; genus Betta; species Betta splendens. The sequence goes on from NC_040885.2 coordinate 20,132,036, forward strand.
ACGCAGGCTTTGGTTAGTCTGTCTCCAGGCAGAGGTGAGCGAGGCCAGACGGTCCAGATCCTCCCCAGATCAGAGTCTCCTGCCTGCACTTTCACCTTTATCCAGTTTAAAGGCTGGACGTTTGGTGTTACTGTACAAACACTCCAATGAAGCAGAGTGAAAACATCAGTGAGAGATGCTGTTAGAGAAGGACAGACCAAAGGTATGTGCTGACTCAACATTCCCTCCAGTTTGCATTTTATCAAATAAATGCCTATATTAAATTTAAATTCAGTGGAACATTTATGCATCTGTCCTTCTGTTCCGTTCTCTCCAGTTCTCATCAATTATTGGTGCTGCCTTGTGAATCTTTGAGGTGGCTACAGGGCTAACTGATACTAACAGAGAAAGAGCTTGCACTGTGTGCCAACATAGATAGATTAGATAAGACAAAATATTATTAATCCCATGATGGGGAAATTCTTGTTTGCAGCAGCAATGAATCACTGAACAAAAACAAAAACAGTATTAACTGTGCAAAAAAACAACAACAATAAAACAAGGTACTTGACTAAACTTAAAATCCCCAAGGATATATCCATACATCCAATTTCCATCCATCCATCCATCCATTTTCCAAGCCGCTTATTCCCATATGTGGGGTTGCGGGTGGTGCTGGAGCCTATCCCAGCTTTCTATGGGCGAGGTGCGGGGTACACAATGGACAGGTCGCCAGTCCATCGCAGGGCAACACACAGACAGACAACCATTCGCGCACACACTCACACCTACGGGCAATGCAGAGTGACCAATCAACCTAACGCATGTTTTCGGACAGTGGGAGGAAGCCGGGGAACCTCCCACGAGAGAACTCATGCACCACTGTGTCGCCACTACATCCAATTTATGAATGCTAAAAAATATTACGAGGTATTGCACATATGTGGGAAAATTTGTGTTTGTCATGAGATGCTGTGCCTCTGACTGAGGGTCGTTCCTGGGGGGTCATCAAGCATTTGGTTATTAAATGGTGGGGGTTTCACTGTAGTGACCATGGGAACATTGTTAAAGAAAGTAAAGGGGGGTTTACTGCACTCATGTATATCAAAGACCAGTCAACAGCTAATGTGGGGGTTTGTAACAGGGTATAAATACAGGTCTTGTGTCCTCAGGCCTTCAGTGGATACTTTGTACATAGTGAGATGTGCCTTACGTCTTAGATGTAATTGTGATCCACTCCATGTCGACATGAGAGTAAACTTTGAGATGATTCATCACACTGATGATCTCGGTTGATTTCTTTATAAGAAGATTTCCACAACACATTAAGTACAAACTGAAGAATATTAGGGATTTTTCACATTGGTATTGTGATAATATTGGTATTGTAATGACACAGCAATGGATGAGTAAACTATGTAGTTACTCTGTGTAACACTGCAGTGATGTACTGTATAGTCTGATGGCTGTGGGGAGGGATGACCTGAGGTAGCTCCTTCCTGCTCTGGGGGTGTAACAGTCTGGTGCTGAAAGAGCTGCTCAGAGTCTCAGAGTTAGCTCAGCTTTTCAGAATGTGAAAATAAATTCATCTGAGAAACAAACTGCAAATTTATTTCAGCTTGTCGTTAACTCCCTTTCTATCATAGTTTCCATGTTAATATGTTTTCACCTGAATAATCTGACGTCATAACAAAGCCCAGGACCAGATTTTGGATTAAAGTAAAAAGCTACACTAGTGGAGTATTCATCCAATTCATCCTTAGCGCAAATACTGTCAGTGCAGATTTCCCATGAGGCCGTGCTGCAGGGGAGATGCATCATACATGAAGGGTGGAGGACTGGATAAGGGCAAAGCCCATCGTAGCTGAGGGAGATATTTGTGCCTGAGGGCTTTGGCTCATTAGAGATGATGAATGGAGAGAAGTCTGAAGCTCAGAGAAGCAGAAGAGTCCCTCCCCCCACAGCTCTGCTCATGTCCTCTGTCCTCCCTCTCACTCATACACTAGAGCTTCACAGCATCCAGTCTGATCCATAGTGTCTGAAAGGCCCAGAGTATCCTCAGCCCCTGCTTTCATCTAATGACACACCACACACAGGACCAGTCACGCTGGTGCCCACATTTATCCAACATGTTGGACTGGAATCTAACATGAAGCATGACGTCACAAGCAGTTGGTCACATGAACTGTCCAGAACACAGGGGTTCCACATGTGGTTCCTGAGACAGCGTCAACAATCCAACACTCAATCTCAATCATCTTGGTTCAGCTGTTAAAGGACATCCACACACCAGATGTAACCAGCAGTCAGGCTACCAGATGTGGGGCAAAGGGCAGGGTCCTCCTTCAAAGCCCTTCATTCAGAAACCTGCTTACTAACCAGAACTACAGCAGAAATAAAATGAAGGAAACTGAGCTGCTGAATGTTTGAGTTTAAACAAACCTCTGGTAGGTTTAAATAATAAAATGAGCAGTCACACTGGCCCCATTTGACCTTTATCAGAATCAGAATTAAAAAAAGCTTTGTGGGGAAAAAGCTGCTCTGACAAGAGCCTCCTGCTATAGGGGAGGGGCTGAAAGTGTTCATGTCCAGGGTGAGAGGGGTCGACAGCCCTGATTGTTTGATTGCTTGTCTCTTGGTCCTGGAGATGCACAGCTCCTGGAGAGCCTGAAGGTGGCAGCCGATCCCCCTTCTGACGGGGGGTTGAGTCCTTCCTGAAGTCCACTGTCATCTCCACTGTCTTCAGAGCACTGAGCTCCAGGTTGTTAGCGCTGCACCATGACACCAGACTAGCTATCTCACTCCTGACTCATCTCCGTCAGAGATGAGGCCGATGAGGGTGGTGTCATCAGCAAACTTCAGGAGTGTGACAGACTGGTGTTCAGATGTGCAGCTGTTTGTGTACAGGGAAAATAAAAGGGGTGAAAAGACACAGCCTTGGGGGGATCCAGTGTTGATGGTTCGGGAATCAAAAACAAACTTACCCAGCCTCACATAGTGCTGCCTGTGAGTGAGGAAGTCTGTGATCCACCTGCAAATCCACTTCTTCCAGGTCCTCACAACCGGCTTGCAGAGTTTTAATTTCTGCCTGTAGGCTGAAATCAGGTGCACCATGATGTGGTCGGATAGGCCCAGCGCAGCACGGGGGGCGACACGATAAGCCTAAGGCATCTGGGTTTGTTCGTTATACCCTCAGAATCTCCTCAGCCAGCGCTCGCTGGGAAGCATGCACGTTGCCCTGTGGTGGGATGTAAACGACAATGAGGAAGGTGAAGGTCTCGAGGTCTGGGAACAAAGTTGAGACACTTAACGTAGAACAGGGCCGGCTCATAGCATAGGCAGTATAGGCTAATGCTAAGGGCGCCATACATCCAGGGGTGCCAGGAGGAAGAAAAAAAAGTTCAACGTCCACTGTTCGTAAAACTAGACTTCAGAAAAGAATAAGCCCACCACATTAATTTAACTGCATAGCAACACAGCCTACTGATTAGTAGCAGTAATATTAATAGAGCCTCCTTGCCTAAGATGCCTGCCCTTTCTTCCAAATAATTCGACTTTACCTGCTACACGTTGATCATTTTTTAATAGGTCAACAACCATATGTCAAAACGCCCTAAGGTGTCTGGTGCCCAGGGGAGGAAACAAGGAAAAGAAAAGGAATAACTCGACAAACACAGAGGTAATGTTATGGTGAAGATTATGTCAATGATATTACTTTGCTGCTTCCGAATGATGAACGATAGCGTTATCAGCGGCAATTACGGCGTCGTAATCAAGTTGCTTAGCTGTTTGTTGTGTTACAGTTCTGTCTAAAATGTGTTTATCATGTTAAACTTAACAGTGTAGTGTTAGAGCATAATTTAGCATTCCTACATGGTATATTACACTACAGTTGACTCATTCTTTGCAGTGCATTCTGCTAATTTTTTTTTTTTTTTGTCCGGCGCTGGTCGAGCTGGCTGCTGGTGACAACAGCTCCTGTCCACTTACTTCTATTTATTACTTTCTTCACTTATTTAAGTTTATTTCTCTAGTGTTTTGTTAGTATTATTAGTGTACACAACCTGTACACAGCTTTTGTATAGTTTTTTCTAAGTTTGGCGCAGTACACATGTTATAATAATTGCTGTGTACGTCCCACCCTCTGCTAACGCTGACACCGCTTCTGAGACCCTGCTCTCAGTCACCAGCAGGCTGCAAAAACAGCACCCACAGACCCTCTTCCTGATCTCTGGGGACTTTAACCACGCACCTCCTTCAGCTGCTCTGCCCACATTCACCCAGTATGTTACCTGCCCCACCAGAGACAATAAAACACTGGACTTATTCTACGCCAGCACCTAGAGGCCTATACTGCATCCTCCCTCCCACCGTTGGCCTCGCTCACCTCTACCTGGAGACAGAGTAACCAAAGCCTGCGTGATGTAAAATGAGTTGCATTCACTGACCCACCTGTCAGTCTTCGTCAGTGATCACGAAGCTGCAGGATTCAGAATCAAAAGGCAACGAGACTTGATTGATGGCTTCTGTTGGCGATCATTAATTGAGGGAGGGCAGGGGGGAGGAGACAGGACACGCTGCCCCAGTTTGCCTGTCAGTTGGTGCCTTGAGTTCCTTACACACAGTGTGGATAGTTGGACTCAGCTTAAGTGTTTTGGCTTATTGTGTGCAGATGTGAGGGACGGATCTTCGATCACACCCATGGTACCGGTTAAATGTTGGGACGTGAGTCCAATGCAGTATTATGTGAGAGCTGGTGGGGGGGCAGACCCAGCAGAGTGGCAGAGCACATGTGGGAACAAAAGCAGAAGCAGAAAGACACAGCAGTCGTGTTTTAATCATTTCAGCTCAGGAAAATTTCCTACTGTGAGAAATGTTCTTATTCCTTTTCTTGGCGCCTCAACATTAATATTTCACAGTTCAATCTCACGGATGCTAGTTGTGATACAGCACACTCAGCATCTCAGCTTTAGGAGTCAGGACCAGCATTTAGCTCAGTGCTGGTTCCAACAGGAACCAAGTGAGCAGACGTTTACGTCCGACCGCCCAAAAGTGAGCTCTGAAACGCAGCAGCTGAACCACTGCTGGTCCCGGGCTCAGCTGGCAGGAAGCACAGGCCCAGGGTCCATGGTTCGACCCACGTCCGCGTTCTGCTCAGCGTTTTGTTTTTGCCCTGCCTTCACCTGCTCAGGGCATCGAGGTAAATCACTTTTACTTCTGGCATCCTGGAATCCTCCTGTTCATCCGCCTGCTTCTCTATCTGGCTCTCACAGATGGAGGAGTCACTCAGGCTCTAACGTGACTGATGAAAAGTCTTATGTTCATCATTGTGACCAAGTTCCGTTTTAACGTTAGCAGCTGAAACACGACTACCTGTGTTTACACTGAAAACCTGTTTGATGGCCTGGAAATTGTGACTAAGTGCTGTGAAGTGCAGAATGTAAATGCTTGACCCGGAGGTGACCAGCGCCACCGTCTGCGTATCGCTAACAAGCACCGTCAGCCTGTTACACTCACTCGCTTCTTCTCCCACTGAATACAAATGCAGCTCTTTGATATTCTGCTGATGGCCTGAGTGTAAAGGGCTGATGATGAAAGTGTCTCCATCTTTTACTGATTCATCCACTCTCAAAGCAAACCATTTATAACTTATTTGATCCAACACTGTAAAATATTCATGATGTTTCTACATATTTCTCCAGTTTTGAAGAGCCAACACCAAAGACTTTGCAAATGACGTGGTTTCAGGCTCAGTGTTTGAACGATTTGGATCAGATTCCGACTTAATTCAATCAACTTTCTCAAGTTCTTAATTTAAAATTGACCCACAGGCAAACTGCACGTTTGTCCTGGTTGGCATACGAAGAATCTGATGTGGAATCATTTTCTCAGCTAAGTTAAATGTGTTGGTTCAGATTTGCAGATTTTGCTGAATCAGGGCTAAGACATTGTGTGTGTGAACACTGGAAGCAGACAAACACCGTTACATGGATGCTTGATTTGTATTATTCTATGTTTTTCTTTATGTAACGTAATCCAGCTGCAGTTCACTGTTTGTGCTTGTTGCCTCATGACACCAACGCAGAGGTTTAATCAATAGAACAGTGAGGTGTGGTCGGGTGACGTGTGGCTGAGTCTGCTGCCAGCCTGCTCCTCTGACTTCACCGTTGGTGTTAAAGATGTAGATCTGCTGCTTTTCAGACTGAAAACCACTCAGCTCCTGTTCTGATCTAAACTCAGGGACGTGATGTTTCACTTCTCTTCCCCTGAGCTGCTGTCGCATATTTACCACATCAGACCGTCTGTTTGCCAAACCTCATCTGTCTGCGCATGTCGGCACAACAGGCTTTTATTAGTGGGAGAGCTGAACAGCTCTCACACTATTGTTATTTTACATGAGTTCCCTCACTTCCCTTCAGCTCATCCCGTGTCCCTCCTGGTTTTCCGTTCAAAGTAAAAGCTTATTTTCTGTCACACTGACTCAGCTCATATATTTCGAAAGGTTTAATGTTTTCCAGCAGAAAACTTTACCAGGTACATTCTCTGTAACACAGAAAGTACATCAGAGGAAGGTTTTAGGTGTGTTCCGAGCCCAGACTGACAGGCTCCGTAGATGCAAACACCTTGTGACACCATCATTTGCTCTGCTCTGGATCCTAGGATCCTAAAGCCTGACGACAGGAGCTAAATGTTTCTCTCTTTGTGGTCAATGAATGAGGCCCTTTTGGAAGCAGACCAGCCATAACACGAGGAGCTGTCATGTCCATTTATTAGGAAGCAGGGCTAAGTGAGAACCTTCAGTGGTGCGAGTCCGACATAAGTACATGTAAACAAATGAATGTGCAGCCGTTTGTCTCTGAACTTGTCAGGAGAACACATCTGTCACGATGCTGACAGCCGCTACTGTACCGGCCCGTAATGTCCAGGACTTACTGCCTCCCCACTAACGATCCTTCCTCTCTGAGCCAACCTTTAAATCTGTGTGAATCACCCACGACTAAATCATTCTTCACTTCAGCCATGTCCTCATCACTGTGTGTGCAGCGCACTGAATCATGGCCTCATTCCACTGCAGCCACCAAGGTTTGGAGTTATGGCAGCGTCAAAATGTGTGTAGACTCACAAGGTCGCAGCCGAGGTGCTGCCAGGGTGTCACAGCTGGAATCCAAAGGAGCTCACCAACAGCCTGGGACCTTTCCCTCCATGACTGATTTAACCCTTGGTCCTTGGTGACACTGCAGTTCAGAGTCACAGTCTGCACCCCAACCGACACAGGGTTTCTATAAAGCAGCTCCGCGACCAGGTTAAATTAGATTAAATTAGCTTAGATCAGGTTATACCAGGTTTGATTAGTTTAACACTAGAACTACTAAGGGACGTACACCTTTACATATACCCCTAACTACGGCTGGGTGATCACTTGTCCGCCACGCTCCAGCTGGCACCCTGCCAAGAGCCGCTTTTGTTACGTAAAGAGGGCCATCACCGACGCACTCTGTGGGGTGGGACGGATGGGCTTGCTGACCCTGCTGCTGCCTGCAAGGCAGAGCAGGGTTCCTACTCAGGTTCCTATGAGTCTATGAGTGACATCCACTGTTACAATGTTCCACCGCTATGTGCTTGGATTTAAAAACGTGAAAGGACGAGTGTCATTGTTGCGGTCTCACCGAAGAAAGCAATGAAAAACATCAACAATACAATAAGACAGTTTTGCTGCTTTGCTTATTTACAAAAAAACTAAATAAATTATTGCACTGTAGCGTTTCCAGAAAAACAAAAAAGACGGCAGTACAGTACAGAGGTTCACAAGCCGCTTTCGGCAGTGCGTCATGGACGGACGTTGTTCTGCCCGCTTTCATGTAGACACGGAACTCTTCACAGTTTTTTCAAACGTAGATTTGGTTAATTTCGTTATTCATTTACAACATGTAAATGCAAATGCTAAAATTACAGAAAAGATAACAGTACATCCATCAAATTTTAACACATGTGCAATAAAAAATATAAACAGAAAACGCTTGAGAGCGTTTCCGTTTTATATTCCGTTTATTTCGTTATTACTTCTTTCACCTGTACCACATAAAGTCATTGCAGAGCTACAGCCGTGTTCCTACAAAGTTAACCAGCTGTTTATTTCGTTATTCCCTCTTTCATGTCCGTCTGGTGAATGAAAGTGGGCGTGGCCATCCACGTCCCAGAGCGGTGACACTGGGGGATGGGAAACACGCATCAACACGGAGCACAAAGATCTGCGTTTCTCTGCTGCTACAGCCTCGGCTGCGTTGGGTTGTTAGTCTCCCTTTCACCTCTACCATATGAAATGAAATGTGTTCCTACGAAGTTGATCAGCCGCTTTCAGAATCAGTATCGTGTTTTTCCCCAGCTTTGAACAGGGAAAACATTTTTTTATTTACAAAAGAATGTTTGTCAAAGTTATTGTCACCAAGAATTACAAAAAAAAACCAGAAGAACAAAAGTACAGCCATATAGTTTGAACAAATGTGCAAAAATAATATAAACAAAAAACTCGTGAAAGCATTTCCGTTTTTATATTCCGTTTATTTACACATAAAAAGTGCCTCGCTGCGTTGGGTTGTTAGTCTCCCTTTCACCTGTACCAAATGAAATGTGTTCCTCCCCAGCTTTGAACAGGGCAAACATTTTTTTATTTACAAAAGAATGTTTGTCAAAGTTATTGTCACCAAAAATTTAAAAAAAAGACAGTACAGCCATATAGTTTGAACAAATGTGTAATTAAAAATATAATATAAACCAAAAACGCTTGAAAGCGTTTCGGTTTTATATTCCGTTTATTTCGTTATTTCCCCTTTCACCCGTACCACATAAAGTCATTGCAGAGTTACAGCTATGTTTCACCAGCCGTTTTCAGCAGTGAGTCATAGACGGACGTTGTTCTGCCCGCTTTCATGTAGACACAGAACTCCTAAAAGTTTTTTCAAACGTAGATTTCATTAATTTCGTTGTTCATATGCAACATGTAAATGCAAATGGTGCACTTGCTATGGGTGATAACGGGCCCACCCTGCATTCACCTGTACCACCGCTACAAACACCTCTCTTATGCTGATAGCAAGTTCCCCACCAATCTCCACACATTTACACGCATAGATAATGCGGGATGGGCCCGGGCCATTCACTCCATCAATGGCTCGTTATCATCCCTAGCAAGTGCCGCACTTGACATGTCAAACGGGCCCTTATCAAATATTTTACACGCGTTCATCCTTTCAGCTATAATAACAGCAAAAGACAGCTCAGTGCAGCATTCGCATTTACATGTTGTTAATGAATCACGTAATTAACGAAATCTACGTTTGAAAACACTTTGAGGAGTTCTGTGTCTACATGAAAGTTACCAGAACAATGTCCGTGTACGTGTCACAGCCGAAGGTGGATGAGGAACCTCTTGGGAACATGGCTGCAGCGCTGCGATGCCTTTCGTGTGGTACAGGTGAAAGGGGAAATAAAGAAATTAACGAAATGTACACATAAAAACACTTTTTTTAACAACAATACAATAAGACAGTTTCAAATCTTTCCCAAATGTGGCGAAGCTTTGTTCATTTACAAAAACAATATATAAATTTCACACAGTATTGCACTGTAACAGCATCAAAAAATACAGAAAAGACGACAGTACACCCATCTAGTTTTAACGAATGTGCAATTAAAAATATAATATAAACCAAAAACGCGTGAAAGCGTTTCGGTTCTATATTCCTTTTATTTCGTTATTTCCCCTTTTACCTGTACCACATAATAAGAGCTACAGCTATGTTTCACCAGCCGTTTTCAGCAGTGAGTCATAGACGGACGTTGTTCTGCCCGCTTTCATGTAGACACGGAACTCTTCACAGTTTTTTGAAACGTAGATTTGGTTAATTTCGTAATTCATTTACAACATGTAAATGCAAATGGTGCACTTGCTATGGGTGATTACAAACACCTCTCTTATGCTGATAGCAAGTTCCCCACCAATCTCCACACATTTACACGCATAGATAATGCGGGATGGGCCCGGACCATTCACTCCATCAATGGCTCGTTACCATCCCTAGCAAGTGCCGCACTTGACATGTCAACATGAATAGCCCCGCCCAGTTTCATTCAACAGACGTCCATAAATACCTGTCTGCAAATATCCAGTTGCTTATCACCACGGACATCGACGAAAGCGACTACTATGGAAAGAAAGTACAACACCTAGCAGGCTTTGGACATGCTCATGGACGGCCTCGACCCCGCTGAATCGGATGGAGGCGAAATAGAAATCCAGCGTGATTCAGCGTCGGAGTCAGAGCAGTCTTCAGGTTGGTTAACGTTCGATATATTTTGTATTGTCTGCCGTGTTGCTGGCGCACGTTGTCAACCATTCCCTGACGCAACTAGCCTTACTACTTACTATTGTTTTATGCATGTCTTTGTGATATGTTTTTGTCTCACGGCTAACGATTTGACATCTTCCTGAATGCAGATGACGAACACTACAGGCAACCGGCCCGAAAAAGAGTTGGTTTGACCGAAAAAGCGAAGGACGGCACTATGTGGCGCGAAGAAAAGCTGGGGACCCGTCTCCGTTTCACCCCGATGGCACCTTACGCTGCAGCCGGTGAGCCCACATCTAGGGTTAGGAGACGCATCACCACCCGACTGCAAAGCTTCCTGTGTCTTGTGACCTCCGACATGCTTGAGAGCATTAGAGAGGCAACAGTGGCACACGGACAAATGGAGAAGCCTGAATGGTTCATTGCCCTATCTGAACTGATGGCTTTCATAGCGGTTATCATTCTTCGGGGGGTCATCAAACTTCCAGCTGTCCCTGACTATTGGTCAGGGACCTTGGGGCACAAACAGATTACTGACATCATGCCACGGGACCGCTTTGTGGACATCATGCGTCACTTGCGGTTTGACGACAAGTCCACCCGCAGCGAGCGTGTAAAAACCGACAGGTTTGCTGCTATTTCTGAACTGTGGGGAGCCTTTGCCTGCAACTGCATCACGTCATACACTCCAGGGCGACACATCACAGTTGACGAGCAGCTCTTCCCGACGAAGACCCGCTGCCCGTTCCTGCAGTATATCGCATCTAAGCCAGACAAGTTTGGCATCAAATTTTGGGTGGCCTGCGACTTGCAAACCAAGTACATTTGCAATGTCATGCCATACCTCGGAAAGGACCCCAGTCGCCCCACGGGAGAGCGACTGGCAGAGAATGTGGTGATGCGGCTGGTGGAACCCTTCCTGGACAAGGGCAGGAATATCGCAACGGACAATTTCTTCACATCGCTAAAGCTTGCACAAAGACTTGAGACCCGGAAAACCACAATCTTGGGCACAATCAGCAAGATCCGTCGTGAGCTCCCGCCATCCGCCAGGGAGACGGAGCGCCAGCTGTTCGCCACCCAGGTACGTTGTAGATGTTTGATGTTTTGTGCTTCTGTGTTTATGTCTTTCCAGTTTGTGTATGAACATGTGAAAATAACAACTTGTCATTTTTATTAGGTGTATTCGACCACCGGTGCCACGCTGACGGTATACCAAGCAAAAGCGAAAAAGGCAGTGAACCTATTGAGCACAATGCATATCATGGTCGACACTGAAAGCACCGGAAAGAAAAAGCCCAGCACGGTCCTCCAGTACAACACTGCAAAGTGTGGCGTGGACATCGTGGACCACATGGTGCGTGAATACACTGTGCGCAAGGGAACACGGCGCTGGCCAGTCGCCGTGTTCTACAACATGATTGACATGGCAGCGCTGAATGCACATGTGCTCTATCAAGCCTGCACGGGTACGAAGGAGAGACGGGTGGACTTCTTGGCAGAGCTTGCGATGGAGTTGGCACACTCCTATGTCGCTGGGAAAAAGGCTCTGAGAGAGGAACTGCTACGAAAAGAACCTGCCACGCCTAGCCCTGGAAAAAGATCTGTGTGCCAAATAAAACATCGCTGTAAAGAGAACCGCACGATCAAGCGATGTGCTGGCTGCTACAAATACACATGTGGACAGTGTATCAAGCAAAGACCATGGACATGCCACTTCTGTGACTAGTGACTGCAACGCAAAGCAGACAAAAAACGAACAATGTGTCATTGTTTTACACTTACCCACTTGGTTGTAATTGGTTGTAATTTTTGGTGACAGCGCAAACCATGTGTGAACTGTGTGAACTTTTTTTTATGAAGCCTCGCCACATTTGAGAAAAATCTAAAACTGTCTTCTATCATTGGAGGTGATCTTTGTATATTTTTAACATGGGAATAATTCTGCGATAACTTTTTATGTGTAAATAAACGGAATATAAAACGGAAATGCTTTCACGAGTTTTTTGTTTATATTATTTTTGCACATTTGTTCAAACTATATGGCTGTACTTTTGTTCTTCTGTTTTTTTTTTTTGTAATTTTTGGTGACAATAACTTTGACAAACATTCTTTTGTAAATAAAAAAATGTTTTCCCTGTTCAAAGCTGGGGAAAAACACGATACTGATTCTGAAAGCGGCTGATCAACTTCGTAGGAACACATTTCATTTCATATGGTAGAGGTGAAAGGGAGACTAACAACCCAACGCAGCCGAGGCTGTAGCAGCAGAGAAACGCAGATCTTTGTGCTGCGTGTTGATGCGTGTTTCCCATCCCCCAGTGTCACCGCTCTGGGACGTGGATGGCCACGCCCACTTTCATTCACCAGACGGACATGAAAGAGGGAATAACGAAATAAACAGCTGGTTAACTTTGTAGGAACACGGCTGTAGCTCTGCAATGACTTTATGTGGTACAGGTGAAAGAAGTAATAACGAAATAAACGGAATATAAAACGGAAACGCTCTCAAGCGTTTTCTGTTTATATTTTTTATTGCACATGTGTTAAAATTTGATGGATGTACTGTTATCCTTTCTGTAATTTTTGGTGACGTTACAGTGCAAACTATATTTGAACTAGTTTTTTTTTTTTAGTAAATAAACAGAACTTCGCCACATCTGAGAAGGATCTAAAACTGTCTTGTTGTATTGTTGATGTCTCTTATTGCTTTTTGCTCCTATTGCACATCCTTTCATGTTGTAAATCCAAGCACATAGCTGTGGAACATTGTAACAGTGGATGTCACTCATAGACTCATAGGAACTGTGCAGCCTTGCAGACAGGAGCAGGGTCAGCAAGCCCACGCAACCCACCACCTAGAGTGCGTCACTGATGGCCCTCTTTACCTAACAAAGGCAGCTGTTCACAGATGATTCAGGGTCTCAGCTAGCCGAGCAGATCATTTGACCACCTTCTAGTAGGAATGGGTATATTTAGAAAACCCAGTAGTTCTAGTGTTAAATCAGGTTAAATCAGGTTTTAATAGTTTAGATCACGTTAGATTAGTTTAGGTCAGTTTCTTAGTCAGTTTCTGTCCTGTAGCAGTGACCACAGTAAATACAGAACAGACCACAGGATGTAATTGTGACAGAATGCAAGAGTAAGTGTCTGTTTCACATGACTGGTCTTTGTACATTTGGTGCTTTCCTTTTTTATAAGTTTTTCTAAATTATTTGTGACAATATGTTGCACAGGCTGTTTGGCACCTTAATTTCATTGCACATTGTTGTAATGACAAATAAAGTCTTCTTCTCTGATCTCATCATTGTGTCAGGGCTCGGGCAGGCAGACGGCGAACCCACATGCACAGCACGGAGGCGATATTATAATCAACAAAAGGGTTTATTCTTAAAGGCACGGTCAGACGGTCCAGGTCATACACGAAAAGGCTCGGCGAAAGTACAGACAGGGAACAGGCAAAAACTCACGGTAAGTAGATAATCCAGGGTCGGGCAGGATACACGATACAGACAGGAACAAGACACGAGAAACACGAACACTCAGGGAACTCAACTCAACAATCTGGCAAATGACTACGGGAACAGGAGGTGACTAAATACAAAGGTGAGTAATTAACTGATACAGTGCAGGTGAGGATAACGATCAGGTGGAGCAGGGACAGCTGTGACAAGACAAAAACCGGAAGTGAAGCTAGAACACAAAACAGAGACCGGGAGACTACCAAAATAAAACAGGAAACCACTAGACACAAGAACACAAATCATGACAGTACCCCCCCCCCTATGGCGCCTTCCACGGCGCCCACGGAAGCCCCCCCCCCAAACCAGGGCGGGCGGAGGGTGGCCCCAGGAGGAGGGACCGAACCCCTACCCCACAAGGCACACGAGCAGGGTGGGTGGAGGGAGGACCGGAGGAGGGTCAAGGCAAGAGTCCATATCACAAAGTCCACGAACAGGAAAACATGAAGTCCAGGGAGTCCCTCACGGAGGGTGATGGCGTGGCGAGACCCTGCCCAGCAGCCGCTGAGCCAGGGTGGCACTCTTAGTGCCCTTGGGCTGGGCCGATGTCCCCGGGAGCCACCCCGAATGGCAACGTCCTCCAGGCGGACGCTGATCCGATGGGCTGAGGAGTCGAGGCGGACGTCGCCGCAGGAGGCAGCGCCATCCGGGCAGCAGGAGGCGCCGAGGGCGAGGCCACCAGTCCGGCGGCCGAGACAAGGACGAGGCAGGAACCAGCGGCGTCCTCCTTGGACCACCGCGACGAGAGCCAGGAACCAGCGGCGTCCTCCTTGGACCACCGCGACGAGAGACAGGAACCAGCGGCGTCCTCCTTGGACCACCGCGACGAGAGACAGGAACCAGCGGCGTCCTCCTTGGACCACCGCGACGAGAGACAGGAACCAGCGGCGTCCTCCTTGGACCACCGCGACGAGAGACAGGAACCGATGCAGGTGCGGCCGGAGCCGAGCCGCCAGGAACCGATGCAGGTGCGGCCGGAGCCGGGCCGCCAGGAACCGATGCCGGTGCGGCCGGAGCCGGGCCGCCAGGAACCGATGCAGGTGCGGCCGGAGCCGGGCCGCCAGGAACCGATGCAGGTGCGGCCGGAGCCGGGCCGCCAGGAACCGATGCAGGTGCGGCCGGAGCCGGGCCGCCAGGAACCGATGCTGGTGCGGCCGGAGCCGGGACGGGCGCGACCCCCTCCTGGAGGTCCGCCGGGACTGCGGCGGGAGCGACCCCCTCCTGGGGGTCCGCCGGGACTGCGGCGGGAGCGACCCCCTCCTGGGGGTCCGCCGGGACTGCGGCGGGAGCGACCCCCTCCTGGGGGTCCGCCGGGACTGCGGCGGGCGCGACCCCCTCCTGGGGGTCCGCCGGGACTGCGGCGGGCGCGACCCCCTCCTGGGGGTCCGCCGGGACTGCGGCGGGCGCGACCCCCTCCTGGGGTCCGCCGGGACTGCGGCTGGCGCGACCTCCTCCTGGGGGCGCGCAGGAACTGCGGCTGGCGCGACCTCCTCCTGGGGGCGCGCAGGAACTGCGGCTGGCGCGACCTCCTCCTGGAGGCGCGCAGGAACTGCGGCTGGCGCGACCTCCTCCTGGAGGCGCGCAGGAACTGCGGCTGGCGCGACCTCCTCCTGGAGGCGCGCAGGAACTGCGGCTGGCGCGACCTCCTCCTGGAGGCGCGCAGGAACTGCGGCTGGCGCGCCCTCCTCCTGGAGGCGCGCAGGAACTGCGGCTGGCGCGACCTCCTCCTGGAGGCGCGCAGGAACTGCGGCTGGCGCGACCTCCTCCTGGAGGCGCGCAGGAACTGCGGCTGGCGCGACCTCCTCCTGGAGGCGCGCAGGAACTGCGGCTGGCGCGACCTCCTCCTGGAGGCGCGCAGGAACTGCGGCTGGCGCGACCTCCTCCTGGAGGCGCGCAGGAACTGCGGCTGGCGCGACCTCCTCCTGGAGGCGCGCAGGAACTGCGGCTGGCGCGACCTCCTCCTGGAGGCGCGCAGGAACTGCGGCTGGCGCGACCTCCTCCTGGAGGCGCGCAGGAACTGCGGCTGGCGCGACCTCCTCCTGGAGGCGCGCAGGAACTGCAGGTGCTGCCTCCTCCTGGAGGCCGGCGGGCGCTGCGGCTCCAAGGGTGACGGGGACTGGAACGACCGCTACAGGGCCGACGGGAACGGGGAATGGAACGACCGCTACAGGGCCGACAGGAACGAGGTCAGAGACAGGGGTGCCCTCTACTTGGCCCACGGGAACGCCCTCTACTTGGCCCACGGGAACGCCCTCTACTTGGCCCACGGGAACGCCCTCTACTTGGCCTACGGGAACGCCCTCTACTTGGCCTACGGGAACGCCCTCAACTTGGTCGACAGGGACAGGAGCTGGAACGACCTCAACTTGGTCGACAGGGACAGGAACTGGAACGACCTCAACTTGGTCGACAGGGACAGGAACGACCTCAACATGGCCGACAGGAACAGGAACTGGAACGACCTCAACTTGGTCGACAGGAACAGGAACTGGAACGACCTCAACTTGGTCGACAGGAACTGGAACGACCTCAACATGGCCGACAGGAACAGGAACTGGAACGACCTCAACATGGTCGACAGGGGCAGGGACTGGAACGACCTCAACATGGCCGACAGGAACAGGAACTGGAACGACCTCAACTTGGTCGACAAGAACTGGAACGACCTCAACATGGCCGACAGGAACTGGAACGACCTCAACATGGCCGACAGGAACTAGAACGGCGTCCTCCTCTGAGGAGCCGACAGGAACTGGAACTAGAACGGCCTCAATATGGCCGACGGGAACAGGAACGGCGTCCTCCTCTGAGGAGCCGACAGGAACTAGAACGGCGTCCTCCTCTGAGGAGCCGACAGGAACTAGAACGGCCGCAACATGGCCGACAGGGACTGGAACGGCCGCAACATGGCCGACAGGGACTGGAACGGCGTCAACTCCGGAGCTGGCATGACAACTTACGGCTGCCGAGCTCGACGGGGAAGACGACGGGCCTGATTGGGTGGGGTTAACAATCGTCAGACGGGCGGTGCCCTCTGACGGGGACAAGGACGGAACTGGGGTCTGGGCAACACACGACTGATCTGGGGTCTGGGCGACACACGACTGATCTGGGGTCTGGGCGACACACGGCTGATCTGGGGTCTGGGCGACACACGGCTGATCTGGGGTCTGGGCGACACACGGCTGATCTGGGGTCTGGGCGACACACGGCTGATCTGGGGTCTGGGCGACACACGGCTGATCTGGGGTCTGGGCGACACACGGCTGATCTGGGGTCTGGGCGACACACGGCTGATCTGGGGTCTGGGCGACACACGGCTGATCCGGGGTCTGTGCGACACACGGCTGATCTGGGGTCTGGACTAGGTTCGACTGGGCTGGGGCCTGGAGACGACAGGGCTGCACCGGGGCATGAGTAACACACGGCTGAACTGGGGTCTGGACTAGGTTCGGCTGAACTGGGGTCTGGACTAGGTTCGACTGGACTGGGGCCTGGAGACGACAGGGCTGCACCAGGGCATGAGCATGGCGAGGCTGACCTGACTGAGAGGTGGGACATGAAGCGGCCGCTGGCTGCAGGCCCGGGAGTTGCAGGGCCTCACGCAGGACAGGCTCCCTCAGGACGAGAGCGGCTGCTTCCTGGAACAGTTGTTCTCTCGCGCCCTGGTCTGCTGCCGAATCGGCGGTGTTCATGAGGTGGGCGAAGAGAAACGCCACCGGAGGAGAGCAGAGGAGGTGGACCCGTCGGGCGACGCTGTCTGGGATGCCCGCTATCAGAGAGACACAGTCAGTTAGAGAATCAAGGGGCTCCTCTGTCGGAGAAGGGGACTGCTCGGTCCCCATGACCGAGACCGCGGGACCCGGAATCCTGGAACCGCGCCGCCGCCGGCGCCGTCCGGAGCAGCTGCGACTGTCCGTCGTTTGGGGCGCTGGGAGCGGTGTGGACCGGACCTCTGTACCGGGACCCGCATGGTGAACCGGGACCGCGGCGTCTGGAGCTTGGGCTGGAGACTGGGGAAAACACGACTGAACTGGAGATTGAACCGCGCGCGGCTGAACTGGGGACTGAGCAGCGCGCGGCTGAACTGGAGACTGAGCAGCGCGCGGCTGAACTGGAGACTGAGCAGCGCGCGGCTGACTTGGAGACTGAGCAGCGCGCGGCTGACTTGGAGACTGAGCAGCACGCGGCTGAACTGGAGACTGAGCAGCGCGCGGCTGACTTGGAGACTGAGCAGCGCGCGGCTGAACTGGAGACTGAGCAGCGCGCGGCTGACTTGGAGACTGAGCAGCGCGCGGCTGAACTGGCGACTGAGCAGCGCGCGGCTGAACTGGAGACTGAGGACCGCGTGAGAGCAGGAAATCCTCCCAGGGAAATAACCATGGAGCTGGGCAGGTTGGTGCAGGCACAACGATCCGACGAGGCGGAGAGGAGGAAACCGAAACCATACTTTCGCGGGAGAGTTATATTTGCCGTAAAAAACAAAGGAAAAACAGTCACTGACCTGACCGGAGGCTAAGTGCTGGCTGGGTCCAAGTGTGGCCAGATTGTTCTGTCAGGGCTCGGGCAGGCAGACGGCGAACCCACATGCACAGCACGGAGGCGATATTATAATCAACAAAAGGGTTTATTCTTAAAGGCACGGTCAGACGGTCCAGGTCATACACGAAAAGGCTCGGCGAAAGTACAGACAGGGAACAGGCAAAAACTCACGGTAAGTAGATAATCCAGGGTCGGGCAGGATACACGATACAGACAGGAACAAGACACGAGAAACACGAACACTCAGGGAACTCAACTCAACAATCTGGCAAATGACTACGGGAACAGGAGGTGACTAAATACAAAGGTGAGTAATTAACTGATACAGTGCAGGTGAGGATAACGATCAGGTGGAGCAGGGACAGCTGTGACAAGACAAAAACCGGAAGTGAAGCTAGAACACAAAACAGAGACCGGGAGACTACCAAAATAAAACAGGAAACCACTAGACACAAGAACACAAATCATGACACATTGTGCAGAGGGAGATGATGCATGATTTATAGGAAAGTGTAGGGATGAGCTCTGCTTAGGGATGCCATGAATATTAAAAATATATATATATATATTCTCACAATGGAGCTCTTCATGCTGTTGCAAGAGAAAACTATTCCACAATTTAAATGGCATGACTGGTATTTTAGTGGTACTGTGGTCAGAGCTCAGTGAAACGACTATTAGTGTGGACACTAAATATTAATGATTATTGACCAGATATTCTTCATATTCTGCTACATTTTAATCTTTCACCAACATGTTCATATTCTGTCTGCATGAAGATAATTGAACCCTGATGCAGGGATGTAAATATTCAAGTCCAGTAGATGTGAGGGGTCACAGAGTTGACCCCTGCGGAGCCGAAGCCAAATGTTTAATTCATTTGTTTAATAAAACGCAGGTGTGGTGGAAATTTTCCATAAAGAAGCAGATGAGAGAGTTGTCCTTTTGTGCGATTTATTGAAATAATAAAGAAAATAAAAATAATGGGGAAAGCAAATAAAAAGCATGGATGTTGATCGTGCACATCAACAAACCAAAAACCAGCTGGGGAGATCAGTGCACACACCACGAAGGTGTGATGCAAAGAGCCCACGATCCTCAAGTTGCTTCTGCCTTTTAGCTTCTCTGTCCGACTAAGGTGGAATGTCTTTCTAACCCAATCAAATTACATGCACCATCTCCTCCCTGTCGCAGTGTGTGTGAAGATATTTACATTCTCACACCTGCATTGCTGACGTCCAACTATCTGTGAGAAAGGAGCACAGAGTCTCAACAGACAGAGACACAACTCCCTGACCTTGGGTTTGGGAGCTAGAGTTGAGAGTCTATCAGGCAGAGACAACCATTGAACAATGTAGGTGAAATGTCAAATGCATACAGTAAGACAAAACATAAGATATTAATTGCAGAACATAAGTCATAACTCGTATAATAACTGCATAGAAATCCATAGAAATAAGGAAGACACATAAAAATAAGGAAGAGACAATTTTTCCCATAACAGCAGGGCCACAACAAACATCCTGCTTCATAAATCTGTTCCATCGTGCTGCAGTTCTGCAGATGAATTTGAGATGAGATGTGGCCCAATATAAGACCTGCATGAAGATCTGAGCAGATGGGAGGAAAATCCATCATTTCTATCTCTGAAGCCAGACGAAGGACGTGGACGTATGATGTGCTTCACTGCTTCCAGACATCTTAAGTCCTCATTTAATCAGATTCAGAGCAGAAGAGGTTGTCTCCTAATGGATGGGGGGGGGGTGCAACCAGCTGCTTAAACCAAACAAACCAGTGACGCAAAACAATAGGCACAAAATAAAAAAAAAAAAAATAAGGATGTACCTTCGACTGACACATTAATAACTAAACAACTGCTGTACTGTGGTTAACTGTTACATTAATATTAATACTAATAGCAGTGTTAAGGTATGTGCACACACTCACACTCAGGGCAGGTGTTGCGACCCAAGATGCCCAGACAGAACCTCCAAGGCAGAGCTGCAACAGCCACAGAGACAGCACACGGGTCCGGAGTGGACCACTGTGGGTCAACACTAGCGGAACAGGGCCCACTCCATTGGCCCGACCATATCCTCTGGCACCACATTGGGGCGTGGCCGGCAATTGGTGGGGGCTGGCAGAAGAGACCAGGCAGCAGATCTAACCCCTTGCACACCAACCGTACCACATGCATACGGCACACTCACATCAACAACCACTACCACAAACCCTCCCACAAACCTCTACTCAATCATACGTGAACCCATGCACTCTCGAATACATTCTCAATCCCAAACCATTCGCTTGTTCTCATTTATAGGGAGGGTAGGTCCCTGGTACGCCAACCCATGTGGCCCCAAGGTCCACAGCACCTCCTGAGGTCTTTGGAAGACCGCCAGTTTCCCGAGGGGTCCAGCAAACAGAGCCATCAAAACGAAGGCATTGTCCTTCAGCCCCCCCCCCCCCCCCCCCCCCCCCCCCAGCCTCCCCACTTAAGTGGTAACACTTAACCTTAAGTGTTAACACTGCGCATGCGCATTTACACGGTGTTCAAGGCCTGCTCATGTACTGTCGTAGCGGGCCAATATTCCGATCCGTAGAGGGCCACTGGGCGGACCACCGTCGTACAGATCTTCCCCTTTGAGGCGGTCTAGCATTCTTTGATCACAAAGAACACCAGTCACCTGCGGCCAATTCAGCAAAGCTGCTTGGATCCGCACTCTAACGTCAGGGGTGATACTGTCGTCGCTGCTGATGACTGATCCCAGGTATCCAAACTCTACTGTCTTCTTTAGCTCTTTGTTGGCAATGCTGATGGCGCCATTGATTTGGGGGCTGCTTTCCATATATTCTGTGATACCCCAGCGTCTGTCACCAGCATCTGACAGAGCTGGTGACTTTATTGTAGAGGACTTTGATCCATTCAACATAGGCCTCAGGGACTCCATGTGATTGAAGTGAATGCCATATGAGGTCATGGGGGGCTTGGTGAAAAGCTTTCTCAAGATCGAGGAATGCCATGATGGTCTGGTTCTTGACAGCCAAGAAGCTTCCAGACTTGGGATGTCGTCCGGCGGGTGTGTGAATTCTGATCCCAGAGAAGTAATCGCTCCAACGCCTCAGGATGGCAGGCAGATCTAGCAGGACTTGGTGGTTGTCGTCCTTGATGTTCTTGATCTGGCCGATATCTTGTGTTGAGCAATAGCAAGTGGATGCGAGGTGGTAGATTTTGTTGGCCCCCTCTGGCATGCCCAGGTTGGTGTACAGCTGGTCCTAGTGAGCTGCTTTTGCTGCTGCAACATCTCTCTTCGCCGCTGACTTGCAATTCCGGTAGTGCTGGTGGTCACCGACTGCTTTGACTGCTTTGCCATTTTTCTGATCTTCTGCGCTTTTTGGTCCCACCACCAAATTTGCTTCTCGATGAAGTGTTTTCCCGGTTGCGTTTCTCCCAGCACATTGCTGGGAGAAACGCAACACTGCACTGTAATGCTGTCCCAGATGGAGTTAACTGGCTGGGCAAGGTCGATGTCCAGTTGGCCAAGTGCTGCCTTGAGGTGTTCTTTGTATCTTGGTAATTTCCACCATTTAGTTGTCAGAGGGAATGACCTTGGCGTTGGATACTAGCTTTAGATGGTTTCGATGCATTGGCCAGTAGTCATTTTGATATAATCGTCCACGGCTGGCATAGGTGATCAGATGGGACAACCGCTTCTTAAAGAAGGTGTTGACAACCGCAAGGTTATGGGCTTCCGCAAGACCCAAGATCCTGCAGCCTTCGTCGTTCCTTGCACCATATCCTTGGCCACCATGATGTTGTTCGTAGCCGTCCCTTCTGGCACCAACGTGGCCGTTGAGGTCGCCACGGATGGCCAAGTACTCTTCCTGTCAGGTGGTCTTCCAACTTCATCCAAAACTTGTCTTTATCTTCATCCGAGTATCCCACTTGGGGGGCGTACCAAAAAAACACTCGTAAATCTGCAGTTACTGAGTTGATGTCTAGTAACATGAGACAGATGGATACTCAGTTGACGGCCATGACACTGTCCTTAAGCTTCGAGCTGACCGCTATCCCAACTCCATTTTGGGTCTTTTTTGGCCATTATAGTTTTGTAGCCTTCGCCGATGTCTCTGGCTCTTTTTCCACTCCATTTGGTCTCTTAAATGCACGCAATGTCGATGCAGCGGGTCTTCAGGGCAGTGGCTAGTTCACAATTTCTTTGTGTAATGGTTCCAAGGAGTAAATGGACTTGCTCCTTTAGCCCACTACATCCATGGGCGGGAAGCCCTTGCTGATTTCCCACGACATTCAGGCAAAGACGGCGCGTGTCGTCTGAGGGGAACGCCCTAGCAGCTGGCTACTCGGACTGCAGTCTTCATTGGGCCCTGGACAGAGGTTGGCCCTCAATGCACAGCCACAGAGTATGTGTGTAGTTTTGAGTGGAGCACAACACGGGACGAACATTAACATGCTTGAGCGAGAGAATGGGTAAGTGTGACAGAGGGGTGAGAGTGGTTCTGGCTGCACTGCTTGTGGTCCCTCGGCAGTGGTACTGCCGTCCCTGAGTCTCGTCTATCTATAGTGGTAAACTATAGATTCTGTCCAGTTAATAGAGTATTCTGAAAGTGCAATTTATCTATAAGGTTGATAGTTGGAGGAAGAGGTGTCTGTGGCTCCAGGAGAAACAGTAACACATCGTCATCATATAAGCTTATTTTGTGATTTACTGATTTGGTCGATATTCCAGTAATTCCTTTATGCTGTCTTATTGCTGCGACTAGAGGTTCAATTTATATTGCAAATAGTGATTGAGAAAGTGGACAGCCCTGTCTGGTCCCTCTATGCAGATTAAACCTTAGTGAGGTCTGGTTATTTGTTCTGACTGCGGCGTTTGCTGAGCTGTATAATATTTTGATCCAGTCTATGAATGATTTCCCAATGCTAAATTGATGCAGAGTGGCTAAAAGAAACTCTATCGAAAGCCTTTTCTGCATCTAAGGAGACAATGGCTGACTCTAGTTTATGGGTGGTGACATAATCAATTAAGTTGATTAATCTGTTGATATTGTTTGTTGTCTGTCTACCTTTAATGAAGCCTGTTTGATCAGAGTGAATTATATATTGAGCGATTTTTTCTAGTCTTCTAGCAAGTGCTACTTGCACACTATTTTTAGATCTACATTTATTAGTAAAATTGGTCTGTAACTGAAGCGTAGGGTCTTTTCCTGGTTTTTGGAGCAGGCCTATGAAGGCTGAATTCATATTGGTGGGTAATAAATGCTGTTGTTTAAGTTCGACTACCATTTTGCTGGGTGCCAGCATGGACCAGAACTCTTTATAAAATTCAGTTTTAAATAAATGATATCTTTATGATGGATTCCCTATCCATCATAAAAATATCATTTATTTCATAGGGGTCATGAATGATGTCCCTTTTCTTATTAATTATTGAATGGATGGTTTGTTTTTCCTCATTGTTTTTTAGTTGGTAGGCTAAAAATTTACCAGATTTACAGTATTGGCATGGTCAAAGTTTTCGTAACGTAACAGTTCTATCTGAAATTGAGTTTTACGATCAATTACATTATTTAGTTCCAGCTTTAGATTTCTTTTTCAAGGACATCATTGGTTAGAGAGAATTTTTTTTTCTAATTCTAATTCATTTAACATGTCATTTTTGTGTGTGTGTGTGTGTGTGTGTGCGTGTGTGCGTGTGTGCGTGCGTGCGTGCGTGCGTGCGTGCGTGCGTGCGTGCGTGCGTGCGTGCGTGCGTGCGTGCGTGTTTGATGAATATGAAATTATTTACCATGCATAACTGCCTTTCCAGTTTCCCATAGAACACAAGATGAGGTTCCTGGTGTGTCATTGTTTTCCATAAAGGTTGCCCACTCTCTCTTCACAAAACTGATGAATTCTTGATCATAATGATGTATTAAATTTCCAATTGCTGCTTTGTGATGTGATGATGAACTTAGTCTTAGTCAAGGAAACAGAAACTGGTGCATGATCACTGATTGTGATAGAATGGATACTAGAATGGATACAGTCAGAGACATTTGGTAAGACTGAGTTACAGTATTTACTAAAATATAATCTATACGGGAGTGCAAACGATGTGGGCTTTGTGGCTAATTGGAGCACTTTTTGTGGAAAACCTGGGCTGATTAGAAGAGACGGCGTCCATCCCACGTTGAACGGAGCCTATCTGCTCTCTAGTAACATGGCCATGTTGCTTAGTCTCCCCACTCCGTGACAACTCAGAGTGGAGCCCAGGACGCAGAGTCGCAGTCTTTCACGCCTCTTTGCATGTTCTCTACAGCCGCCACCCACTCTTAGTCTTAGTTATCGCATAGAGACTGTGTCTGCTCCCCGACCACCTAAACTATTCAAGTCGCAAACAAATCAAAGAGGAGTGAACCAGAATTACCAGAATTTAATAAACATAAAAACAGTTCCTCTTACAGAACAACGTAACAGTAAGTTAATAAAGTGTGGTTTATTAAATATCAGATCTCTCCCATCTAAATCCTTGTTAATAAATGACTTGATAAGTGACCATCAAATAGATCTGTTCTGTCTCACTGAAACCTGGCTGCAGCAGGATGAATATGTTACTTTAAATGAGTCGACTCCAATGAAACACATGAACTATTATGTTCCAAGAAGTACAGGTAGAGGTGGAGGAGTAGCAGCAATTTATAAATCAGATTTATTAATTACTCCTAAACCTAAACATAGTTATAACTCATTTGAGAGCCTCACTCTGAGCCTTTCTCACCCAGACTCTAAAACTCAGAAGCCAGTTGTGTTTTGTATTGTTTACCGTCCTCCTGCTCCATATTCGGAGTTCTTAACTGAATTCTCTGAATTCTTATCTGACCTAGTTCTTAGCACAGATAAAGTCATTGTAGTGGGAGACTTTAACATTCATGTAGATGTTGACAGCAACTGTCTCAGCACTGCTTTTAACTCCTTAATAGACTCTATTGGTTTTACACACCAGGTAAATGAACCCAGTCATCGTTTTAACCATACCCTCGATCTTTTTCTGACATATGGGGTTGAAATTGATAATTTAATAGTTCGTCCCCAAAACCCTCTGTTATCTGACCATTTTTTCTTAACTTTTGAATTTAGCACAATTGACTTTACAATAGCTGGAAGGAAATGTTACTATAACAGATGTTTATCTGACAACGCTGTTGCCAGATTCAAGCAGATGATTCCATCATCTTTTGCCTCAATGTCTTGTAGATACACAGAGAACGGTCACCTTAATCCTTATGAACAGGTTGACTGTCTTGTAGATGATGCTGCAGCTTCTCCACGTACAATTTTAGACACAGTGGCTCCTCTGAAGAAGAAGACAGTGAAAAGGAGGAGGTTAGCTCCGTGGTATAACTCAGAGATCCGCAGCCTAAAGCAAAGGACCAGACCACTAGAAAGACAGTGGGGTTCCAACAAAATAAATGTAAACTGCATTGCATGGAAGGACAGTCTAATAAAATATAAAAAAAAGCACTTTGTGCTGCTAGAAAAACATATTATTCCTCCCTAATTGAGGAAAACAAAAACAACCCCAGGTTTCTTTTCAGCACTGTAGCCAGGCTGACTAAAAGTCATAGCTGTGTTGAGTCTACTATCCCCTTAAATCTCAGCAGCAATGACTTTACTTTACTATGGAATTATCATCATTAGAAAAAACATTCAACAGCAACTTCTTCCAAACGACAGAATGCACTGTCTAGATCCATCAACTTTAAATATTCCAAATCCTCTGTCTTACCAAGACAGCTTCTTCCCCATAACTCATATGGAGTTAACCTCAATAATCAACTTTTCCAAGTCGTCCACTTGTCTTTTAGATCCAATCCCAACCAGATTACTCAAAGAGGTTCTACCTTTAATCAGCTCGTCCATATTAAATCAAATCAACCAATCTTTACAACTAGGCTATGTACCACAGGCTTTTAAGGTGGCTGTGGTCAAACCTCTATTGAAAAAACCAACCCTGGACCCTGGACAACTAGCCAACTATAGGCCCATTTCAAATTTACCCTTTATTTCCAAGATTCTGGAAAAAATCTAAAATTATTTGACCACCTGAGTGGGAATAACCTGTACGAAGATTTTCAGTCAGGATTTAGAAAACATCATAGCACAGAAATAGCTCTGGTTAGAGTCACTAATGATCTTCTATTAGCTTCGGACAATGGTCTAGTTTCTGTCCTTGTCTTGTTAGATCTTAGTGCTGCATTTGATACAATTGATCATAACATTCTATTACAGACACTAGAACATAGAATCGGGATTGAAGGAACAGCATTGGGATGGTTTCAATCCTATTTGTTGAACAGATTCCAGTTTGTTCATGTTAATGAGGAATTCTCCACATGCACAAGGATTAGCTATGGAGTACCACAGGGTTCTGTGCTGGGTCCAATTCTGTTTAGCCTATATATGTCTCCTCTAGGTGAGATTATTAGAAAGCATTTTATTAATTTTCATTTTTATGCAGATGATACTCAGCTATATATGTCCTTGCAACCAAATGAAACAGATCAACTAGTCAAAATTCAGGGTTGTTTAAAAGACATCAAATCCTGGACGTCCCAAAACTTCCTTCAACTAAATTCAGATAAAACTGTAATTCTTATTGTAGGGCCTAAAAATCTGAGAGAGACTATTGAGTCAGATAGCCACCCTGGATGGCATAACATTAGCTTCAGATTCTACTGTGAGGAACATTGGTGTCATCTTTGACAGGGATCTCTCTTTTACATCATACATTAAACAAATCTCGAGAACCGCCTCCTTCCATCTTAGAAATATAACTAAAATGATAAGCATCCTCTCTCAGAGTGATGCAGAGAAACTGATCCATGCATTTACCTCTAGGCTGGACTACTGTAACTCGTTACTCATAGGATGTCCTAACAGCTCCTTAAAAGCCTACAGCTTATTCAAAATGCTACAGCCAGAGTCCTGACAGGACTTAGAAAGAGAGATCACATTTCTCCTAAATTAGCTTCTCTGCACTGGCTGCCTGTAAAATGTAGGATAGAATTTAAAGTTCTCCTACTCACCTACAAAGTACTCAATGATAAAACTCATTCTTATCTTAAAGACCTCATAGTTCCTTATGCTCCCAGCAGAACACTTTGTTCTCAGAGTGCTGGGCTACTTGTGGTTCCTAGAGTCTTTAAATGTAGAACGGGAGGCAGAGCTTTTAGCTACCTAGCTCCAACCATCCTGCCTGTGCTCTGTTGTTGCTTGTTGTTGCTTGTTGTTGTTGCTGTGCTTTTCTCTCTCTCTATCCTCTCACCCCAACCGGTCGAGGCAAATGGCCGCCCACATCCAGCCTGGTTCTGCTGGAGGTTTCTTCCTCGTTAGAGAGGGAGTTTTTCCTCTCCACTGTTGCTGTCAAATTAAATGCTTGCTGTATGTGGGATTTGTTGGGTTTAGTTGTGTAAGGTTTTAAACCTTACTTTGTAAAGTGCCTTGAGATAACTTTGTTGTGATTTGGGGCTATGTAAATAAAATTGAATTGAATTGAATTGAATTGTATTGAATTGAATTGAATTGAATTGAATTGAATTGAATTGAATTGAATTGAATTGAATTGAATTGAATTGAATTGAATTGAATTGAATTGAATTGAATTGAATTGAATTGAATTGAATTGAATTGAATTGAAAGTGGTGAACTGGAGAGAAGAAGGTGTATTTTGTGGAGGTGGGGTGAAAAGAAAGTCAGGACACAGAGGTCACAGAGACCAAAATCATCCATGTACTTTTTTAGGGTCTGTACTGATTGCCAGTTCGTTTCTCACAGCCTTCCTTAGCCTGCCCAACTCTAGGTTACATTCTTAATTTAATTCTCCTTTTATAAGTTTAGAACCAGAGTGAGCAGACAGTGATAATGCCTGAGTGTAATCTGTAGCTTTGGAAATATTAGTTTTTGTAGTACAGTAAGACAATGTCTGCTTGTAGGGTTTTTAAATGGTTAAATATTTTAAAACTTTTCTCCATCTTATGGATTCCATGTAGATTCCAAGTGACAATCTTTAGTGATGCCATACCTTACCTGACTGGTGTGGATTATTAGCCTTGTGTGCATGTTGGGTGACAGACTTTAGGTGTATGACTGAACTTGAGTACCTGTGTGTTCTGAGTTGTGTGTTGTGCATGCACAGTACATATACAAGTTTTGCCTGTGCAGTAGATGTAGAAGTGTGGCTGCTGTAATGCCAGACACGCATCAAAACTTACCAAAATCTTCTCTATCGATTCCAGGATGTCCGCAATGTTTTTATTATGTTTTATGAGTCAGACGGACGGTATCTTTTGTTTGCAGCCGTCTGCTTTTGTACAAGACATTCAAAGCACTTGTCTATGTTCTCTAAATCTTCTTTGGTGTTATCCAGAATGGTAAGATGATTGATTGTTTTCATAGGGTGAAGGTATATATTTACTGGCAGATAGTTTATCGAGCTGTTGTTTACTATCGGTTGTGCGCCGCCTTGTGGAATTTCTCACACAGATCTCTCAGAGCCTTGCACTCTCTCACAGCATATCGCCTCCCACTGATGCTGGCATCAGTGAGTGAATGTGAGTGTGAATGGATGAATGAGAAGTAGTGTAAAGCGCTTTGGATCCCGGAAGGGTGGTTAAAGGGCTATGTAAGTATGGACCATTTACCATTCCCCCTGTCACAGCATCTCGCCTCCTAGCACGTTTGAAGGCACCGTCACAGGTGCAGCCTGGGTAACCGGACCTCAGCATGAATATTCGCCTGTCTTGTTTAGGCTGTTTCTGAGGCTGAGCTCTGTAGTGAAGCTAGGACTTGATCCCAGCTTTGATTTGATGTTTGATGGCCGTGTTTTCAGTGCGTTTTACAGGATTTCTTCCGTTTTCAAAAGCAGTGAGGATTACAGGTATTAACAGCTTCCCCACCTCCTCATTTACTGGACACAGCAGAGACGGACTTCCCAAAGTTTTTGATCGGGAAGTTTTTATGGCACATTTTGTGGAGTCAAGGTGAGTTTAAAGCGCGTGCCACTGAGTGACATTTATTGAAGCTAGTGCTGTCTCAGCTCGGGGCTCTCAGCCTTTTTACTCCTACTTTGACGACAGTGTGGAGAAATGAAGGTGGTTTCATGAAATGTCAGGCAGCCGACAGAGGAGCTGCTCTTTCTTTTGCCGCACCATGAAAATGCTGCATTTTCCTGCTTTTACATTTCACAATTGCCTCAACTTTAACTGCTCCACAACCTTTTGGGCAAAATCCTGGTGGAACCCTTCAAAGGTTAAAGTCAGCTTGGCTGCATGTTAATGGCTCTGTCTTGTTGTTTGTCCTCAGGTGGAATCTGTATAGCTCAGTCGCTGAAGATCCCTCACGACCACAAACCGTCGGACTTTGACAAAATCATCCGTCTGCTGCTGGACACGCGCTACGCCAGAGCAGTGGTCCTGTTCGCGTCTGACGAAGACATCAGGTAAAGCGTGTGTGGGTTGTACTCACATCCTGTACACAACAGAATCCTGAACTTGTTTCCCCCAATTTTTTGGATCTTGACTAATTTTGGGCCAATGTTTCTTTGTTGATAGAGAGTAAATCAACCTTTATTAACATAACTGACCGTTTTACTGGGTGGCACGGTGGAGTTGCATGTTCTCCCTGTGTTCATGTGGGTTCTCTCCGGGTTCTCTTTGGGTTCTCTGGCTTCCTGCCACTATCCAAAATCATGGATTAGGTTCATTGGTCACTCTAGATTGCCTGTAGGTATGTGTGTGAATGGCCGTCTGTCTGTGTGTTGCCCTGCGATGGACTGGCGACCTGTCCAGGGTGTACCCCGCCTCTCACCCATAGATAGGTGGGATAGGCTCCAGAAAATTGATGGCTGGACTGTTTTACTGGTCAGTGAATCCTTTCTTTTATGAAGTAATGTTTAGCTTATACCTAGCTTAATACCTGCATATTGTATGGACAGATGTTGACAGCATCTGTCTGTGCCTTTGCTTTTCTGTGGTTCAGTGGAGAGGAATTAAAACATTGCTCTTTCTTTGCATTAGTGTCACTGCTCTGTTGTTTGTAATGACCAAAACATAGTGTTTGAAGCAAGCTTCAGGTTTAAATGTGTTGGTTTGACTGCAGGGGGATCCTTAACGCCACAAAGCGAGCCGACCAACTCGGTCACTTCCTGTGGATTGGCTCCGACAGCTGGGGAGCCAAGAACAGCCCGATCCACCAGCTGGAGGATGCGGCCGTGGGAGCCGTCACCATCCTGCCTAAGAGAGCCACCATCAGCGGTGAGTCCCTCCCTGCTGCTCTGAATCCACTCCTTTCCTCCATCCTCTCATCTCATTTTCATCCATACGGCCGCTTTGCCACAGCTCCAGCATCACCACGCCTGTGTCTGGCTGTTTTTTGAGCAGATTCTGCTTGACGATGAAGGAACTGTTCAGTTATTCTATGATGTGTCTGTTGAGCGGTGAGCCATTAATTCTTTTCTTCCTGCTGTTCAGTAGTTGAGCAGCAGACACTTACTTAGTTATTTTGTTTATTGGGCCTAAAAGCTTCTCCCTAACACCACATCCAGTTCAGGCGTGGCTGTTACACCAAGCTACCATTCACTGCTGCCACTGCAGGGTCTAGTCTTCCTCCATCCTGCCAGGCTTGTTTTAGGAAAAGTATACAAAGTGTGTGCTTGTCATACTGTATAAAGGCAAATGTCTGAACAAAGCCCCATTCTGTATCTGTTCATTGGAAAGCCTGAACCCAGGAGGAGAACAAGTTAGAAACAAATGAGAAAACAAAAAGAGAAATGAAAAAGTCAAAGAAAGTCAAAGAGACAAGAACGTGGAGAATGAGCTGCAACGGAGTGGAGGACACCTGCAGAGATGGCGCCACTTTCACCCTGTAAACTGCCTCAATGAGAAGTGAATGGATCATGCAGCAGCGATGTTCCTTCAACAGTCCGACGACACAGATGGTCAGTGTCAGGTGGACATGTAGTTCCGGGCTCTATCTCCCCTTCTTCAGTGACTTGGGCTCGGTTCTGCCTCTTTAACGTAAGGTTGGGTGCTGTGTGAAACATTTGTTCTATTAATTAAGTATTGTTGTTTACGAGGCCACGCTCTCACACTGTAAACCCAAACACTTCTGCTAACTGATAAAGAATGAGGGCTCTATACTTAAACATTGTCAAAAAGTTAACAGAACTCATAAATGTAAAGCGAAAAATTTTGCCTTTGTGCTATTTCTTATCCAACACAGTCGTCATGTGCTGATTAGGTGCAACACTGAACATTCTTACACAAACAACTAATCTCTTGTGCTGTCGTACATCAAGTCTAAACATCTGATGTTCCATTTGACTGACTAATAATTTATGATATATGTTTGTCTTTTACACCCGGACTCTGGCTCCATCCTATCTGACTCCCCACCAGACCCAAGGCTGTTAAAGCCAATGCATCTTGTCTTGGAAGCTCGGTGTTCCTTCCTTTGGATAACAAGACATGACGATGCAGGAGTGAGAAAGCAAACATTCTCACTCACAGCGAGATAAAGTGGCACAAACAGTTCCATTGCTGCAGAGAGACGTTCCACCAGAGCCAGAGAAAGGGGTTAAAAGGCAGAAGCAACGTGAGGATCGTGGGCTCTTTGCAACACACCTTCATGGTGTGTGCACTGATCTCCCCAGCTGGTTTTTGGTTTGTTGATGGTTGATGTGCACGATCAACATCCATGTTTTTGATTTGCTTTCCCCATTATTTTTATTTTCATTTATTTTTTATAATAAATCACACAAAAGACAACTCTCTCATCTGCCTCTTTATGGGAAATTTCCACCACAATAACTCATTTTTTTGAACAATTATCCTTAACTTTTTTTACTTTTAATTTTTTGATGCTCAGACATTTTACGTAAAGTAAATTTGCTTATAGTTTTTAAGTGCATGCTTTTTTTGATTGTACGTTGAGACCTGACATCATTACGTCGTAGCATTCCAGTCAGCAGCAAGGTGGCGCAGTGGGTAGCACTGCCGCCTCATAGTGAGAAGGCTCTGACCAAAAGTCAATGTACTGTAAAGTGGTGTGAATGGTTGTTGTGCCTGCTTTTCATGGTTGTCCAGTGTGTGTGTGTGTGTGTGTGTGTGTGTGTGTGTGTGTGTGTGTGTGTGTGTGTGTGTGTGTGTGTGTGTGTGTGTGTGTGTGTGTGTGCGCGCGTGCGTGTGTGTGTGCTTGTATTGAATTGAAAACTAAAAAACATATTTTCCTACCACGGTGAGGACATTTTGACAAAGTGAGGACATTTTGTCCGTGATTTGCCGTTTTGGTTCAGATTGGTTCAGGATTAGACGTCTGTCTTTTGTTGTGATAGTTACGGTAGGGGGCTAGGGAAGGCATTATGTATTAAGAAGCCTCAGCCATGATGCTTTAAACTCCTCAGTAAATATTCTTTTCATATAAATGTGTTGAATTACATTCACCTAGAAAGAACATTCATGCTTTAATGTATATTTTATCAGCTCAGTGTTCTCTGTTTCTGACTCTGGTCTGTGTGTCACACACTTTGGTTAAGGGTCTGATGTCTTTAGTTTCTGGTGGAGTGACTTCATGTGACGGTGGAACAGACCGTGAGGATCAGCTGGAAGAGCTGCTCAGCCGCTGATCACGCTAAACATCTCAACTCAAACCTTCCTTTTATACAGAGTAGCGTTAACGGATCTCATGTCTCTTCCCTCCTGCTATCGACTCCTGTGGCTGCTTCATGACCTTTTCACTTTTTACTGTCTTCTGTGCTTATACAAAGAGGCTCCTGGTGGCAGCCCCCACCTTGTGGATATACTATAAAACCTATAAAGGATAATGTGTATTTATATTCTCCCCAATAACTCAGCATTTCGAGCCACTGAGTCTGTCGCTCCTGCCTCCACTCGCTGGATTCTTTTTCACCTACTCCGAGAGTGGATGAGCCTCGTTTTGAAGGCTTCATGCTGAAGCTGTTGACACTGAATGTTACAGTTCACCTCATCAAGCCTCGGAATTAGCAGCGTACTCTGTGAACTTCTTGCTAACACGGTGTGACGCTGCATCGTCAGAGGCCTCGGGTAAAGTCTATTAATTCTGTCCCAGGAGACTTTCATCATTTGTTTTTGTGCTTTAACACGTCCGTGTGTGAAACCACTGTCCCTTCACCAGCCTCTGTTTTCCTTTTAAATTAGGATTAGTCTTATCCTAAATGAGGACATTAAATGACTTTTCCCCATTGTTTTCCTCACTCAAGCCAAAGCTAAATAAGACATTTACACACAACTGGGCTCTGTCCCTTGTTTTTCCTGGCTCTGGCCCAGCGGTGGTTCTGAGCTTTTGTTTCGCTCTGGGTTCAGATGATCGTCTTCGAGTGAAGATCCGCGGAGCCTCCAGCTGAAGAAGAGTGCTGCATGTCTGTCATCATCAGAGAAGTTCAGTGAGAGAGCAAAGCAGCCTCATCAACAGACGTGGTCATAGCTAAGATGGATGGAGGGGAGGGTTTCCTCATCATTTCAGTGAACCTGCAGACACTTGAAGACACTCGGATTATGTACCTAGCGTCTGATGCGTGACCCGGCGGACCGGGGAGCCAGGCCTCCCTCAGGCTCGTATGAGGACACGCTCATTTCGGCTCCTTTGGTTTCTCAGTCGGCCGTGGGTGGGAATGTTTCACTGAATCCTTTATCAGCCTCCCGCTGAGAGGAGGCATCTTCCAGGTGCTACAGATCCTGCTGTTCTCCTGCTCCACAGTGGTAAAAATAAACTGATAAAACATCCTCGAGTGAAGAAACATTTCATTTTACAGATGCCACTAAAGCCCCTTAAAACATGCATCTGTGAAATGTGGCAGCATCTGCAGCTACACGGCTCCCACTGGCGCCTGCTGTGATACCTTTGTGTGCTTTCCCATCACTTCACAGGTGCACACACGCAGCTCGTACCCTGAGAGATGAATCACATTCCCTGCAGCTCCAAACGCTGGTGAACACAGAGCGCAGCACCTGTGGAGTCATCTCCCAACCTTTAACCTTGTAAGGCTTCAGCTTTCATGGATTGTTTCTTCGTTTGGAGGACGCTTCAAAAGTGATGGAATAATGTAGATGAAGACGGAAACAGAAGTGGCTGAGGTGGAATTTAAACAGGCTTGTATACATGTGTGTATATACTGAGTACACAGGTTAAAGCAGCTGATCCAGCATTTTCCATGGTCGGCACCGCGTTGACTCCAAGCAGCAGCTGTCTCAGACATGAAGAGTTACTGAGCAGCTCTGTGTCTCAGGTACGTCCCTGTGGGCGTCTGAATCCATGTTTGTGCTCTGAGCCGCATTAATCTCTGAGCTCTGACTCTGTGACTGTTGCTTATCTTTGCTTCTGTCTTTCCTGCCTCGGCCTATTTCCCCCAGTTTGCTCCTCACCGACTCCTTTCCATTCAGTTCTGCTACTCCCTGCTGTAAAAACACGGCTCCTCCCAGTAATTAGCTTCCATTATCTGCAGCATTTTGATCCCAGAAGGACAGACTTTAGAGACGCACAAGTTGAATTATGATGGATCGATTGCTGCAGTGTGCTGTAATTAGCAACTTGTTACACAAGCTGGGACTTTGTTTGTGTAGCACATTCATTCCTGATGCTGAGCTCCACTGGACCACCCGCTTCGGATGTTATCAGCCAAAATGAATAGGCTGATCAGAACTTAACAGCGCATTCGTATGGTCCAGTAGGGGCCTGCTCTCCCTACTCGCGAACAGCTAACAGCTAGCTAAATTGCTATGTTAAGCAGCTTTAGAGGTTATTGTGGTTAGGGTTAGGGCTGGATAACGGGTGGGGGGTTCAGGTTACAGTTAGCTAACACAATACAGCTAGCTACCTGCTAAGTAATGCTCGCTAATAAATTAAAATTTAAAAACTTCGATCCTCCCGTCTGAACAACAACCGCTCAACAGCGCCCCTACTGACTCTGCTGGTTAAATCATCCGAGCCGTGATCAACCTTACGGATCAATGACAGCAGCCTACTGCACCTATTCACCGCTGCCAGCAGGTAGATGGGCACCTACCGGCTCATACGTATGGGCTGATAACCACTGATAATGACCATTGAATGGCGTGATAACGTCCGAAGCCGCTCACTGGACCGCACCGGCCTGAGCCCAGGCCATCAGCCTTGGCTGGGACCAGTACATGCTGGGAAATAATGACACACTCTGGGCATACTTTGACTTGGGTGGAGACCTGCAACATAGAATAGAATAGAATAGAATAGAATAGAATAGAATAGAATAGAATAGAATAGAATAGAATAGAATAGAATAGAACTTTATTTCTCACTGTATACGTACAGGTTCACCCAGCAACAGTTCACAATGAAGAAAGCCCTGTATAAAATCTAGAATGAATAAAAAGAAAATACCCACATCTCCATACGCAGTTGGAAGACACACAATTTGTGAGGTCTAGGCTCAGCCTGAGGTCGGCGATGTGAATGCACAGTGAAATGAAACAAACAGTAAAATTTCCACACGGCTGAATGAGCTATTGAAATTGCACATATATTGCACATCTGAATGAGGTAGTGACTTAATGTTTGTTTGCAGCTGGAGTGGCCCAGGGGAAGAAGCTGTGTTAGTCCAGTGGTGTGGGATTTTATTTACCTGAGACGCCGTCCTGACGGCAGCAGGTCACGGAGCTCGTGAACACAGTGTGAGGGGTCTCTTGTGATGGCCTTGACTCTGCTTTGACACCAGAACCTGGCTAAGTTGTCTAGGGAGGACAACCCATGATTTTTTGGGGCTGTGTTTATTGCACTCTATACAGCTTTTTTGTCCTACAGTGGAACCTGTATACTGTACCACACTCCCAGGCAGGACGTCCACAGAAGCATGGTAGAAACTCAGTGGTAGCTTCTTTTCCAGGTTGTTTTTCCTGGGGATCTGCAGGAAGTGCAGGCGCTGCTGAGCTTTCGTTACTATAGCCTTGATGTTTGTTCATGTTTCCTGAAGTCCATGATCGGTTCTTTAGTTTTATGGACATTCAGTGACAGATTGTTCTGTGAGCACCAGACAGGCAGGTTCTCTACCTCAGCCCTGTACGCTGTCTCCTCCCCTCTAGAGATGAGGCCACACATCATCCGCAGACTTTACGATGGCGTTTGTTGCGTGTGATGGTGTGCAGTCAAAGTTGTACAGAGCAATTAGCAGGGGCTCAGGACACAGCCCTGAGGAGAACCAGTGCTGAGTGTAGGAGTGGAGGAGAGGTTGGGGCCAAGTCTGACAGACTGTGTTTGTCAGAAGGTATTTAATCCAGGTGCAGGTAAGGGGGTGGTGACCTGTAGATTAAAGTTCGGTGACTACTGTGTCTGGGATGATGGTGTTAAATGAAGAACTGTAGTCCATGAAGAGCATCTTCACATAGTTCTGTTTGTTCTCCTGGTGACTCAGTGCTCTGTGGAGTGTGATGGCCACGGCTTCCTCTGTGGATCGGTTTGCTCTGTAGGCAAACTGGAGCTGATCTAAAGAGGGCGGGAGGCAGTCTGTGATGTGCTGTGAGGCTAGTCTCTTAAAAGCCTTCATGATGACGATGCATGCTAGCTCTATGGGTCAGTCAGGTTGGTTATGTTTGGTTTTTGGGGTTGGGGATGACGGTGGCAGCCTTCAGGCATTGAGGAACGATCGCATGTGTCAGGGACTGATTAAACAGCTCAGTGAGTATCCCTGCCAGCTTTTACCACTGCACCGGGGATGCCTTCAGGCCCTGCAGCTTTCCTGGGATTCACTGCTCTCACAGTGTTCTCACTTCATGCACCTGTATAGAGAAAGGTGCATCTCATGATGCAGTGTGTTCCTGGTGGTCTCAAAGCACGTGAAGACGTTGTTTAACTCGTCTGCCAGAGTTCTGCTGCTGTGTGTGTGTTTGTTGGGCCATGACCTGTGTAGTTGGTCGGTGCCTGTATGCCCCTCCACATCTGCTGTTGAGTTGCTGTCCATGAAGTTGCCCTCTACCTTCCTCCCATATGTCTCCTTGGCGTGTTGGATGCCCCCTCTCAGGTTAGCTCTAGCAGTGCTGTACAGTGAGGTGTAGCTCAGTGAGGTGGAGCACGGCTTGGGAAGCCCTGCTTCTGGCACCAGATGTGTCCATGAGTCAGACACGTCACACTAGCCCATTGCTCCCCCAGGGCTAGACATCAGGTATCTGAGATTCCAGTTCGACCTGCTCAGTGTTTGTAACGTGACCAGATATGTAAGGAGTGATCGGCGGCGTAAATGAGGTGATTATAGCTAAACATGTGTTGTTTGCAGGTGTCGGCAGAAAAGACCAAAGCTTTCTGATCAAAGATCACAGTTGATTTTCACCATGTTGTGGTTGATGGACCAGACTGTGGTGGAACGTCTTGGCAAAGGCTGACACTGATACAGTATGACGCTGAGAAGCTCCTTGGCGGTGTTAACAGGACCATAGGCTCCATCCACATGTGGTGAAGCAGCCCTTCAGCCCCACACCTTTGCTTCAGCTTGAGGCAGAGAAGCTGCTGCACACACTCTAAACCACATCACACCATGGCTGCCTTCCTTGTGTGCATATATCAGAACCTCTCAGCTGAGATTCTGTTCACATTCATTATTCATGGTCTTCACAAACAGCAGCCTTTAAATAGATGCTGTCCCTCTGCAGCCAGAGAACGCAGCCGGATGTTTGTCAGTCAGTATCTGGAGACGGCCCCGTCACCGTCGTTCCACTTTCAGCATCTGTCAACCTACAGAAACAGACGGAGCAGTGACATCATCTAGCTACATAAAGGGTTTATATCAGTAAAGCGGGTAACACTGGTTCAGACTAACGACTGAGTCACTGTGTTTTTACCCGTGAACCATCAAACAGATGTGGTTTCATTCTCTGTGATCATTTTAAACCACTGACCTTTGTGGGAGTGTTTTCTCTTCCTTCAGTGA
Source organism: Betta splendens (assembly GCF_900634795.4). NCBI lineage: Eukaryota > Metazoa > Chordata > Actinopteri > Anabantiformes > Osphronemidae > Betta > Betta splendens. The sequence continues at coordinate 20,170,412 of NC_040885.2, forward strand.
CTGAGGTCAGTAAATGATGACACATTAAACAAGGTTCATTCAGTTCAGCATCATTTCAGCTCCGCTTGCTGTTCATTTTTGTTTTCATGGACGATGGACATTAATCATCGTTGCTTCATCGTTGCAGGTTGTTAGTCAGTGTAACAGCAACATTTGAATGTGCATCATGGCTCAGACTGGCACTAACAAACCAGGTCAACGCCATGACCTGCTTCACATGCCAGCGCCTGTGATAACCTGACCCCAGACTGACCCCAGATCAGCTTCCAACTATATGTGGGTTGGTTTGTGTGCACTGGTTCAGACAAAAAGAACCAGAACTTACTGGTGGACAATGATGTGACCACTGAGGCTCAAAGGCACTTTCTGTGATAGATCCAGCATTTTGATGATGTGTTGTGCCTAGTTTCCGGTCTTATTTTGGTATTTCCTGTCTTGTTTCCTGTCTGCCCTAGTTCTTGTTTACTCATTTAGTCATGTGTACCACTTTTGGGTCTGTTCTGTTCTGCTTAGTTCCAGCCTGTTCATCCAGTCATGTGATTTCACCACCTCCATTCCATGAGTCAATAGTTGGTTACTTATACTCCTGCACGTTTCCTGTGTCAACTCTCCACTAGTCACTTCAGTAAGTCCTTCTGTGTATCAGTTCTGCATCTCATTTTTTGACCCTGCCTTGCTTGCTCCCTGTCTGTTGTTATCTTGGACTCTGCCTGGTTATTGAACCTTGCCTGGAGATTGGCCGCCTTGCCTAATCCCTGTCTGTATCGTTGCCTACTTTTATGCCACTCTGTGTACTGACCTCTGCCTGTCTGACCAAGAGCCTGCATTAAACACAAACACACAAATGGTATCTGCGTACTGTTCATTTGGGTCCCTCACCTTGATTCCTGACAACTTCCTGAGTCCCACTGTGATGGACTCTCTACTCTCTCAAACGAACGCCTGTCCAGTGGCTCAAGGAGCTTCATGAAGAGAACGACCTCATGTGATGATGCAGCTCCTCAGACGAATCTGACTGGTGCAGCAATGCTGTTTGGAAATGAGCCGTCCTTTGAGCCTCACAGTTTACTTGTCCTCTTACCCACAGTGCATCTCCCCTCTTTAGGCAACTGATATCTCTTGAGCCTCAGGCTGTTTTACATTTGCTGTTTCATGTGATCTTGACGTTCAGTTATGTCCTGATGGTTTTAGTGCATCAACCTGCTGATGCAAAGTCTCACAAAGTCTGTCTTATTAAATGTTTAAATTCAAATGAAGCCTTCGGGTCTATTCACCAATTCAATGATCATCTGGCTGATAATTACCCACCTTTGACCTGTTTCTTGTTTTCATTTCAGTTTCTTTTAGATCATGATGATCTTTTACTGGCATTTCAAACCTACACACGTCCTTCTCGTCTCTAAGATTTGTGCATAGGTTCCATCTTTTGAGCTATTTCTGGTGATCACAGCTCGGTTTCTATTCAACCCTCAGGAATCGGCGTCTTTGTCATGCATTTAATTTGGGTGTAGAAGGTTGGTTGTTGCTTTGGCAGGTCTGAGCAGTGATGCACACAGGGAAGGGTTTAGCGTCGGAGTTGTACTGTAGCTGTTGTAGTTACTGAATATTTTAACCATCTTCTTTTCACAGAATTCATATCGTGCAGGTAAAGAGCTGCTGTTGACTTCAGAGCTTCCATGATCTGGAACCTAATGAACCTTCCTTGGCTGTTATGTTTCAGGGTTTGACGCCTACTTCACGTCACGGACGCTAGAGAACAATCGCAGGAACGTGTGGTTTGCAGAGTACTGGGAGGAGAACTTCAACTGCAAACTGATGAGCTCCTCTAAGAAAGAGGAGAGCAGTAGAAAGTGCACAGGTTAGTGTGTGTGTTGTGTGAAGCACATTCCAGTTCGAGAGCAGCTTGGACGCATGTGAGCATCGGACCATCTGTGGTCAGTGATGACAGACTGACGGTCCGACGCCGTCACATGGAGCAGAGCTCTGCAGCAGCTGGTGCTCTCTAATGTGAGCAGTGTTGGGCTCGTTCCAGTTCCTACAAGTTTCCTATGTTGCTCACAGTATTTATTACACTGAATAAATCCAGAACTAATGAAAGAACTGATGTGACACACTGACGTCTTGCACACTCTTGCTCTTTTCCCACCGATGCTGTTTAGAAAGTTTGACCTCATTTGCAATTGTAAACAGACTCGTTCATCTGTCTGGTGCTTGATCAATAATGCATCGCAATTAGAGCCCAGTATGAGTGTGTGAACAGAACCTGAGCACTAATGAACCTGTTCTATTACCAGTATTGATTGAAGCCACAAAGAACTTATCTTGTCTCACATCTTGTCGTTGTGTTTCTGTTGAACATTTATACACACCTTTCAAATCGATGTACATCAGCATTGCTCCATTTGTCCTTTGCTCCCTCACTCACTGGCATCTACACCCTCCAGTGTCAGTGTCAAAGCTGCAGCAGCTTGTGAAAACAACCTCATGGTTGTGGCTGTGACCAAACCAGTAGTTCACTGGCCATGGGCACTTACTGGGTCAGGCAGCGGCACCAGCAACAACTTCAACAGAGCAAAAGGAAAGTTGTGATTGTTGAACAGAAAACAGGTTTAATCTGTCCTGCGACATGATTTTGTAAAGTATAAAAATGAGTTGCAAATTTTCAATAAAATAAACTCCAAACTTTCAATTGTGTAGCAGTTGTGTTAAGCAAGCAAACTGTTTATACCGGGAAAAAGCAAGTAGTTCAAGCAGCAGCCAGTCTGGATGAGCTACAGTACCTTGCTTTTCCTACTATACTTATTACGGCTTCTACTTTTACAGTAATTATGTGCCTTGGCACCGTCTTTGCCCCAAGATGTCAGAAAGAAAAGTGCATGGAGTGTCCCAAGAAAAATGGACCTCGTCCAATTTATTCACGGAAGTGAATGGGAAAGTTCACAGCATGTTGCAGTGCTAAAGAATTTAACCTTCGTCACCGATATGTGAGTCTTCATGCCGACAAATACTTTCAAGGAGAGTGGAGAAGACAGAAGGTGAATGAACTGATGGCGTCTGTGTTTAGTCACGTCCGTGACGCTGCAGTGAAAGCTAGCTACCTCATTGCTAATGAAACGCAGTGGCTTCAAAACCATTTAGTGAGGGTGAATTTGTAAAAACATGCGTGAAGACGGGCATTGTGTGCCAACATCAGCCTGACAAGAAACCCACTTATAGACAGGATTCCACGAACATTACAGATGTTGCACAACTGGTCATTTTCATCCGCGGAGTCGATGACACACTGATCGTCACCGAAGAGTTTGTGGAGTTGGTGCAAATGACGGATCAGCAGCTTATATTTCCACTGCACTCGTGGGCTCGTGGACATGGTGGGAGTGGACTGGTCCCACGCTGGCAGTATGGACACAGATGCTGCGCCCTCATCTAAGGTGTCACGCTGTTATGACAGCAGACGTTCCTTCATGTTGAAGCAACTCGCCGGTGGTGACGCAGCTCCCTTCCCCTGTGTACGCGACCCAACATGTGGCAGACGTGAAGCCGCTCAAAGGTAAAATAGCGGGACTGTTACAGGAGTTTGAGCAACGCTTTCAGGTTTTTGGTGAACTGGAGAAAGACCATTTACCGTGAATCCATCTAATCTACCCGTCAGCATCCAACTTGAAATAAGAGACTTGCAGCGTGACTCTGATTTTGTCATGATTCATGTTACGTGTCACATCCTGTTTTATTTTGTTAACTTCCTGTCACGCTCCGGTTCTCATCATCCACACCTGTTGCTAATTAGTAATCAGCACCTGTACTTAACCTCCACCTCTCACCCACACCAGTCGCCAGATTGTTAGTTCATGTACTCTTTCCAGCATTCTATTGTAGCCATTCGTGTTTTGACCGTGACCGCCTCGACCTTTGATTCTTGCCTGAACCCTGTTGATCCCGCAACCTGTGAAAGACCTGTGCCTGATAATCTGACCGTGAGTTTTTGCCTGATCCTTGTCTGTACTGTCGCCAAGTCTGCTCGTGTACCGAACCCTGCCTGGACCTTGATTCTGAGATTGCCTGCTCCTTTGTATATTGCCTACTGGAACGTACTGTGTTTGACCTGGACTGCCTGACTCTGATTCACCGAATAAACCTGCACTTAATCACATCTGTGTTTCTGCGCCGTGCATGTGGGTCCGACACCTGCCCAAGCCTGACAGAACAATCTGGCCAGAAATGGACTCCGCCGGTGCAGAGAACCTCCGTGCTCAGCTCATGGCTCAGGAGCAGCGCGCAGCAGAGCAGGAGGAGAAAACCAACGCCGCTCTCCAGAGATTGGCCGAGTGTGTGTTGCGACAGGAGACGGCGATGGCAGGATTAACTGAGGCAATGAATCGCCTGACCCAGAGCTCGACGGGAGAGACGAGACCGACCCCGAGCGCCACTGCCGCGGCAGCGCCCCTGGCAGCAGCGGTTCCCATGGCCGTCGCTCCAGACGCCAGGCTAGGCGCCCCGCTACGGTTCTCTGGTGAGTCAGGAGACTGTCGAGCATTTCTCACACAGTGTGAGATTCATTTTGAACTGCATTCACCCGCGTTCCCCTCGGAGCGCGCTCGGGTGGCATACGCTATTTCGCACCTGACGGGGGACGCGGAAGCATGGGCGACAGCGGAGTGGCAAAACGGCTCTTCCTGCGTGTGCACCTTCGCCGCCTTCGCCACCGCATTGAAACAGATCTTCCAGGAAGTCACCCCGGGACGCGAAGCGGCTCAGCGGCTGGTTAATATTCGACAGGGCGGCAGACCGACGGCGAAGTACGCAATCGAGTTCCGCACGCTAGCCGCAGAAGCCGGCTGGGACGCCACCGCACTGGGTGATGTATTTATCCGCGGACTCTCTCGGCGAGTCAAGGACTGCTTGGCAGCGAGGGATTTGCCCAGCAGTTTGGACGCTCTGATCGCCCTGGCGATACAAATTGACCGCAGGCTGGGGAGCAACGAACGGGAGCACCACCGAGAGGAAAGCCTGCGGGAGAACCGTCGACTTCGCACCACGAGCCCCAGGAGGGGGCAGCGTGAGCCTGGCGGTCAGTCCGTTCCTCGGAACCCGGAAGTGGGACCGCAGCCAGAGGAACCGATGCAGATCGGCCGCGCACGGCTGTCAGAGGAGGAGAAGCGGCGTCGACGCTCCCATGGACTGTGTTTGTATTGCGGTCAGGCCGGGCATCTTGCCCTGCGCTGTCCACTAAAAGACATGGCTCATCGCTAGCACGGAGGGTAGCGGTGAGCCGAACAATTTTAGGTAGCGCCTCCGCTCGCTCATTGCCTACGGTAACACTAGTCTCCAGTACCCGATCCGTCCAGCAGGCGGTCCTCATTGACTCCGGAGCTGATGCCAGTCTGATGGACGCCGGACTGGTGGAGCGACTGGGCATCGCGGCCATTCCCTTGGCGTCTCCCGTGGAAACGGCCGCGCTGGACGGACGACGGCTCTGGAGAGTCACGCATCGAACTGAACCGGTAATAATGACTTTTTCTGACACGCACACCGAGAAAATCACGTTTTTGGTCGTGGAGTCGTGCTACCACCCGGTGGTACTGGGCCACACGTGGTTGAGGCTACACAACCCCACACTGGATTGGCGCAAGGGGGAGGTGAGCCGATGGGATTCAGACTGTATGAACACTTGCTTTCAGCCCGCAGTCTCCCAACAGGCACCTGCAGGGGCGACGGCGACAATCGGTGAGGAGATCGAGCAGGCCGATCTGATGGGAGTCCCCGATTGCTACCACGACCTTCGCGCTGTGTTTAGCAAGGTCCGTGCGACCTCCCTTCCGCCCCACCGAAAGCATGACTGCGCGATCAACCTGCGCCCAGGGACCACGCCTCCCAAGGGGAGGTTGTATCAGCTTTCTCCCAAGGAAACCCGGGCCATGAAGGAATATCTGGACTCCGCGCTGGCCTCGGGTATCATTCGTCCCTCATCCTCTCCTGCAGGCGCAGGTTTCTTCTTTGTGGGGAAGAAGGACGGTTCCCTGCGGCCCTGCATTGATTACCGGGGCCTCAATGACATCACTGTAAGAGACTCCTACCCTCTTCCCTTATTATCCTCCGCGTTCGAGTTGCTAGCAGGAGCTACTCACTTTACCAAGTTGGACCTCCGTAACGCCTACCACCTGGTTCGGATCCGAGAGGGGGACGAATGGAAGACGGCCTTCAATACCCCGAATGGACACTATGAGTACCTCGTCATGCCCTTTGGTCTGACCAACGCGCCAGCGGTCTTCCAGGCGTTTGTAAATGAGGTACTCGGCCCCATGATAAATGACTTTGTCTTTGTATACCTTGATGATATCCTGGTCTTTTCCCGCTCCGAGGAGGAGCACATTGCTCATGTCCGCCAGGTCCTCAGGAAATTACTGGAACACCGATTATATGTTAAGGCAGAAAAGTGTGAGTTCCATGCAGACCAGGTCTCGTTTTTAGGATTTATCGTCAGCAGGGACAAGATCGAAATGGACCCAGCCAAGACCCAGGCAGTTCAGGAGTGGCCGGTCCCACAGAGCAGGAAGGAGGTGCAGCGCTTCCTAGGATTTGCCAACTTCTACAGAAAGTTCATCAGGAGGTTCAGCAGCATTGCCGCTCCATTGCACGCACTAACCTCATGTAAGACTGCTTTTCAGTGGACAGGCGAGGCAGAGGAGGCGTTTCAACGTTTGAAACGCAGTTTCGTCACGGCACCCGTGCTGCGGATGCCCGACCCACAGCGGCAGTTCGTGGTGGAGGTCGACGCGTCCAACTCCGGAGTCGGGGCCGTGCTGTCCCAGAGGGATCCCACGGACGGTAGGATCCACCCATGTGCCTTCATGTCCCGCAAGCTATCTCCCGCGGAGCGGAATTACGACATCGGGGACCGAGAACTGCTCGCGGTAAAGGTATCCCTAGAGGAGTGGAGACACTGGCTGGAGGGGGCAGACCAGCCTTTCCTAGTATATACAGATCATAAGAACCTTGAGTACCTGAGAACGGCGAAGCGGCTGAACTCACGCCAGGCCCGATGGGCACTGTTCTTCAGTCGCTTCAATTTTCACTTGTCGTACCGTCCTGGATCCAAGAATGTGAAACCTGACGTTCTGTCTCGTCTGCATGACGCGCAGCAGGAACCAGCAGAACCTGAGTCCATCCTACCGCCGGGATGTCTGGTGGGGGCAGTCACCTGGTCGGTGGAGCGTCTGGTACGGGAGGCCAACCGCGACCGTCCAGCCCCACGCGGCGCCCCGCCCAACCGGCTGTTCGTGCCACCCGACCTCAGGGGAGAGGTCATCCAGTGGGCTCACGCCTCACTAGTAAGTGGACACCCCGGGGTGGCTGGCACTCTGTTTAGGCTGGGGGAGAGGTTCTGGTGGCCGACGGTGAAGAAGGACGTCCAGGAATACGTCGCCGCATGCCCCACGTGTGCCATGGGCAAGGCGTCGCATCAGCGACCGGCCGGTCTGCTGCGTCCTCTGCCGGTGCCGCACCGCCCCTGGTCACACCTAGCCCTGGATTTCGTCACCGGCCTACCACCCTCCCAGGGGAAGACAGTCGTCATGACGGTGGTAGACCGCTTCTCCAGGTTAGCCCACTTTATATCCCTACCCAAGTTGCCGTCAGCCAAGGCTACGGCCCAAGCCATGCTCGAGCATGTTTTTAAACTCCACGGCTTCCCCTCGGACATTGTGTCGGACCGAGGGCCCCAGTTCGTCTCGCGATTTTGGCGAGAGTTCTGTTCTCTCCTAGGGGCTGAAGTTAGCTTATCGTCAGGGTACCACCCCGAGTCCAATGGACAGGCCGAACGGGCCAATCAGCAGTTGGAGGTAGGATTGCGGCTCCTCGCCTCCAGAAACCCGGGGTCATGGGCCAGCAAACTCGTGTGGGTGGAGTTCGCCCACAACACGCTGCCCTGCGCCTCCACCGGACTGACCCCGTTTCAGTGCGCCTATGGGTTCCAGCCGCCATTATTTCCGGCTTCGGAGGAAGAGGTCCGCGTCCCGTCGGCGCACGCCCTGGTCCAGCGTTGCCGTCGCACATGGTTGCAGGCACGGCGCACCATGTTGCGGGCACGGGACCAGTACAAGCGGGCGGCCGACCGTAAGCGGATACCGGGCCCAGAATACAAGGTGGGCGATCAGGTCTGGTTGTCCACCAGAGACCTCAGGTTGCAGGCCCAGACCCGTAAGTTGACTCCGAAATTCATTGGTCCATATACGATATCGCAAATTATTAATCCTGTTTCTGTGAGGCTCTCATTGCCCAGGACAATGAAGATCCACCCCACATTCCACATCAGCCGCCTCAAGCCCTATCGATCGTGCCCCATGGTTCCTCCACATCAACCGCCTCCTCCTCCTCGGATCGTGGACGGAGGGCCTGTCTACACGGTTCGGGACCTCCGCGACTGCAGACGTCGGGGGCGGGGCTTCCAGTATCTGGTCGACTGGGAGGGCTACGGGCCGGACGAACGCTCTTGGGTGCCGGCCCGGGACATACTGGACAAGTCCCTTATCAGAGACTTTCATGCAACACATCCTGAGGCCCCGTCCCCGGACGGGATGGGGCAACACAGCCACGGCTCTGCGGACGAGGAGGATTCCGGCGCTGGACCCTCCTCCTGATGTCCTCCCTCCTCCCACCCTGCTTCATCGCCCGGGCGAGGGGGGGTGATTCGAGCCCTCCTCCTGTTTCCTCCCTCCACCCGCCCTGGGCGGAGGGGGGAGGGGCTCGTTGGCGCCGTGGAAGACGCCATGGGGGGGGGGTACTGTCATGATTCATGTTACGTGTCACATCCTGTTTTATTTTGTTAACTTCCTGTCACGCTCCGGTTCTCATCATCCACACCTGTTGCTAATTAGTAATCAGCACCTGTACTTAACCTCCACCTCTCACCCACACCAGTCGCCAGATTGTTAGTTCATGTACTCTTTCCAGCATTCTATTGTAGCCATTCGTGTTTTGACCGTGACCGCCTCGACCTTTGATTCTTGCCTGAACCCTGTTGATCCCGCAACCTGTGAAAGACCTGTGCCTGATAATCTGACCGTGAGTTTTTGCCTGATCCTTGTCTGTACTGTCGCCAAGTCTGCTCGTGTACCGAACCCTGCCTGGACCTTGATTCTGAGATTGCCTGCTCCTTTGTATATTGCCTACTGGAACGTACTGTGTTTGACCTGGACTGCCTGACTCTGATTCACCGAATAAACCTGCACTTAATCACATCTGTGTTTCTGCGCCGTGCATGTGGGTCCGACACCTGCCCAAGCCTGACAGATTTGAAGGGCACATTTGCCGCAGCTGGTTTGAACACGTTTTATCAGAATGTTCTGCCAGGTTACCTCAACTCGACAGCCCTCGATGCAAAACTGTTGTGCATGTTGGGAACGGCATATCTTTGTGAGCAGGTTTTCTCAGTAATGAGCATAAATAAAAGAAGGCTTGAATCACATGCTGAAGTTGGCTGCAAATGATATTGATGAGCTGAGGAAAGCTGAAAGATGTCAGGTATTAGGAGTCCAATAAACTATGCAACCCCACTTAAAGTGCTGCATGAGACACCCTGATCTACTTCTGTGAATCATTGAGGCATTGTGCGTTGGGCCGAGTGATTTCGAGACACTTTCTTCAAACAGACTCAGTTAATAGTTTTTACCTTTGGTGCCACAAGCAGCTGATTGTTTTCAGGCTTTTGTCAGACATCGTTTACAAGCTGCTGCGCTTTTAGTTAAACTTAAGCTCGTTCTCTAATTTGTTACCTTGGTTTTGAACATTTGCAGCGATTCCGTTACAACAGTGAACAGCTGGTTTCATTTAGCCGCTAATACAAATGATAATTGACTGAAATTAGCTTCTAATCGTTCAGAAGCAGGTCAGCAAGCGAACAGCACCACAGAGGAGTCGCTTCACAGAGGTAAAACCCCAGCAGCCGAAGGACGGACCAGTATGCTGGTACCAACTGGACCACAGCAAAGGTCATTGAGGGAACAGGGTCAGAACCAGCCTGCTGCGAAGAAGACAGGCGGGATCAGTGGTTCTGCAGAACTGTGCCTGTGACCCAGCTGTAGTGGAGTAGGGGTCGGACAGTGGTCCTTTTCAGGTCTGTTAGCCACAGATGAGATGTCACTTGGGCCATGATGGAACATTAAACTGTGTCTGAAGGAAACAGAGACAGGTTGAACCTGCAGCCTTGTGGCAGCCCAGGTACCGACCGGGCTCAGTAACCCACTATGTGGTTCCTGGTTACCAGAGTGACGCTGAACAAACAAAAACATTCATTTACCGCCTTGTGAAGTTCACCTGCAATAGTTCAGGGACAGGATGTTGACAAAATCCCGCAGCTCCCGTTGGTTCTGGAAAACAGAGGATGTTTTGATTATTAGTCAAATTTTAAAAATACATGTTAAAAAAATAAAAGTGAAGCACATGAGCTCCATCCTCCCATCAGCTGCAGGGAATCCCTTTTACACAAGGCTGTTCCTGGTCCACGCTGCTGGACCCACAGTGTTTGGGTCAGGCTTCGTCTGATGCAGGTTCTGCTCCAGCTACAGCCAGGACCAACATGCCGTCAACCACGGCCAACGGCAGCTGTGCTCATCAGTTGTTCAGCTTCCTCTACTTCTTCTTTGACTTCCTGTTGTGCGCAGATTGAAGCTTGAGACGCAGGTTGTAGCTGATTAAGTACCAGAAACCATGCGGTCAGAGTTCAGGTGGAACCGGAACCGATCTGTGTTGGGTGTAAAGCAGCACCATGTTGAGCGCTGGTCGTTTTGATCACATTAAAACAGTTGGTTTCGGGTTGAGTCCAGTTTGCGTGTCCTGAGCTTTTTGGGACTCTTTAACTATGTCATCTCCTGGTTCTGGTTCCTGTTTCCCTCTCTCTCAGGTCAGGAGCGTATCGGCATTGATTCCAAGTACGAGCAGGAGGGTAAGGTCCAGTTTGTGATCGACGCTGTCTACGCCATGGCCCACGCCCTCCACAACATGCAGCGGGACCTGTGTCCGGAGAACTCCGGCATCTGCCCCGACATGGAGGTGGCGGGGGGCAAGAAGCTGCTCAAGTACATCCGCAGCGTCAGCTTCAACGGTAAGTTGCGGGATGCTGCAGGCTAAAATGAGCAGCTTCAGGCTCCAAGACACGAAAATCCAAATCTAAAGCTCAGAATGTTTGCGATGTCGTACAGATCAATCTGTCGCTTTATGGGTGTCATGTTTACGTGATGGGATTTACCGTCTGATGCGTGAATCTGAAAGCGTTGCCTTCGACTCAAAGCCTCTAGACGTGACAAGCAGAAGGGGCAAACAGTCCTGCAGTAGCAGAACACGTCCGGACGGCACCGATCCGAGAAAGAGCAGGCCGGTGTACCTGTTGGATCCAGATGTTCCACATGTCTCTGTACTCTGTACGTAACTTCACGGGTCCTAATTTGAGCAGTGTCTAAAACATTGGTTGGTTGAGCTGAGGCCAGAACCGAACCGAGACAAGAAGATGCTAAGTTGATGGTTCTGAGTCCTGATTTCTGAATCGTGTCCAAAGGTCAAGTAATAGAATCTAAACATGGGTGTTTTTGGTTTCGTTGACTTCAGTTATCAGCTCATGAGCAAAGCGTCGGTGATTGGTCCTAATTAAGCAGACGAGCCCACTTCACTTTATGAGTCACAGCAGCTTCTAGAAGAAGAACCAGATATCGTTCAGAAACCGAAACCAGCTATTAACTCAACTACTGATCTGAGATCAGTAGTTGAGTTAATCATGAGTCGTGTTCCTGTGTGGTTTCCTGTATTATTTTGTTAAATTCTGGTTTAGTTCCTGTGTCGCTTGAGATTCACCACCTGCATCTAATAAAACCTGTACTAACCCCCATCTCACCCTAGCCAGTTGTCAGATTCTTAGCTCATGTCACTCTGTGTCTATGCTCCAGAGACCTTCTGTGTACCAGTCCTGGACCTCGCTTTGACTTTGCCTTGCCTGCTCCTTCGGTTCTGCTTGTGGACCTTGTCTGGAGATTGACTGCCTATTTGCCTGTTTCCTGCCTGTACTACTGCACCTGCCAAACCTGTGTATCGACCTTCACCTATCTGACCACCGCGTGTTCATGAAAACAAAAATCGTAGTCATTGTCTGGGCTGCGTCCTCTGCAGTTTCTGACAGATCAGACTCTGCAACGATCAGATGTTTAAGGATTTTGGCGTTGGTTGTTTTAGCTCAGATGTCGTTAAGATTAAAAAATGGAACATTTAAAGACCCCCCCAAATAGCTTGTATTTGTTGTTTGGTAAATTTTAGATCCAAATCTCAATTTGATTGAAGATTCAAGATTCAAAAAACTTTATTAATCCCAGAGGGGATTTATTTATTTGATCACTGTCAGAGATGGAGGTACACACAAGAAGGACGGGAGATTAAAAATACGAATGCTAACACATCTACACACACTCACATCAATTAATAATTACTGTTGTCTAATTACATCTAATTACAGGGTCCTATGTTAAACCTGATCTGTTGCCTGTTCCTCCCCCACAGGCAGCGCCGGTACTTCAGTGACCTTCAACCGGAACGGCGATGCCCCCGGACGCTACGACCTGTTTCAGTACCAGTGGAACAATGCGACTGGGCCGGGCTACCGCGCCATCGGCCAATGGACGGACACGCTGCAGCTCAACGTGAGTAAACTGAGTGCTGAGAGGTCAGCAAGGCTCATGTTCACCCTCCAAACCTGCTCTCGAGTTTATGGTCAGAAAAAATCCCACTGAAAACTGTCACTGGGGTTCGATTAGTTCTTTCCTGCTCCGTGTTATCGGACTCTGGCTGGGCCCAACTGGAGGGTTTTCAAGCCAATTTACACCAGATTTGCTGGTCTGCACAGTCTAATTGGAGTTGCTGGGGCTGATAAGATTATCAGATGCTGGGAATTTATTAGGCTCTGAGCCAAACGGACCAACACTGAAACCTGGCAGCAGATGCTTGGTTCGGGTTGGTTCTGTAACACACAGGTCCACGTCACCACAAACAAAGGCCAACCCCCCCACCCCTACTCTCTCTCTCTGCAGGGCCTCTGCATTCACGTCACGCATCTGCTGCTTCTCACCCCTAAATTATTCACGTCCAGCCTCCAGTCAGCCAGATGTGGCCGAGCCTCAGCTCTGTCCTCATCTTTCCTTCGTTTGAGTTGTAGACGTCCACGCACCGTGAGCTCACTTACAGAGTTCAGCAGTCCTGGGGCTCGGTGATCTTTGTCTGAATCGGCTGCTGAGGGGACGTGTGTCCTGTACGTGGTGATACATGAAGAGCGGGTCCGATATGTGACCTGCTGTGACCAGGCTTAGCTGTGGTCTGATGGCTGTGATGGTTCTGTCAGGCTTTGCTGTACCAGAACCAATGAGTACAAGCCGAAGACAAACCGCAGTTGGCTTTTTCTGCCCCAGTTAGAATCTTTGCAGAGCCTAAACAAATCCTCACATTAATACCAAACATCTTCACCCGCTTTGGACAGAGACTGGACCAGATAAACGTTTTCCCACTCGGAGGACAAGGAGAAACAAAGTGTTTGAAATGAAAAGTAAGCGTAAAGAGCTGCATCACTGTGTCATTTCATTAAACGCCTTATATAAAGGATTACAGCCGCATTAGGAAATGATGCTTTCTATTGATGACTCTGCAGAACCTGCAGAACCCGTGGACAGACTTAGTGTGGATCCAGTCTTCATTGACCTTATCCTGTTTCATTCATCGCTGAAGATGTCTTGTGTTTGAGCCCGTCAGCTCAGCTTCTCTCCAGGCTCCCGGCTGTGATCCTCACACAGGCCATCTGTTGTTTGGGTTCAAGAGAGCGGTGAAAGTAGTATATGGACTTTACTTCATGCATGAGTCCCAGTAAACTGATCAGACATGCGATTAACTTGTCATCTAATGAACCGCATATTAGAAACAATGAAATGTCACGAATGAACGCTGGCAGCTGTGCAGACCTGCAGCGCCACCTAGAGGCGGTGTGAACCCTGTAGCACTGAGGTGAGTCTGAACTTGTGATGACGGTTCATGCAAACAGCGGCTCAGTGGGACTTCTCCCACTTCTTAAGATATTGCTAGCATCGCAGGTAAAAAAACGTTGTCCTGCCCATGAAGCCTCTGGAGGAATGTGCCTGACGATGGAAGGTGAACATGACCCACTCAAACTCTGATGCTGCTCAGGCTCATCACCACTAATCAGATCTAACCTTGATCTCAGCGACAGCTCTGAGTCAGATGTGGAGATTTGAAACAGGCACGCCAGGCCAGCAGGATGCTGGTTCAATTCCCTCAGTGATCAGCAGCACATCACCAGTACGGGTTGATCTGTCATGCGGCCAGTGGCACACTGCTGATGAGAAGCTGTAGCTGTAGTCGGGTTCCTCTGACAAATGTGACTGCGATTAAAACTGATTATAAAACCTGAAACGCTGTTTTGCAGATTTCTTGTGACAGATGTGAGGAGGCAGCTGCGCTACAGTGACAGACACTCGCTGGTTAAACGCCAGATGTGAGGTCCGGCGAGCGGCAGGCTTCGTGGGCTGGTTAATCCTCGGCTCCTCATTAAAACACCTTCACTCGCTCCCGGACTGAAACTTTGCTTTGAAGACGTGGGTTTTATTCAGATTCTTCACAAACAAACAGTAGAACAAAGAAGGGCAATTTCTCACCTGTGCTGGGAACTGCTCCGCTCCCTCCCAGCAAATGCTCCCGCTTTCATTATTCTGCAGCAGCTCTTCCAACACTGCGGCGTTTAAGATTGAAAATACACTGAAATGGAAAAATGCTGCTGTGAAGTGCAGCTCAAATGTTGTGCCTGGGATTATGATAAAGGCTTTTTCTGAACTTCAGATGCTGAAGCTTCAAATCAGTTTTAATCCTTTTCTCCTGGTGCTGCTCGTGTTAAACCCAACTAAAAGTTCTTCCAAGTCAAAAACTTTTGTGCATCCACCTTCAGAACCAGGTGCAGTCACACAGTTAATGTTCTCCAGCAGGAACATTGACAGAAATCAGTGTTTTAGTTCACAGCTCGGTATGTTTACGCTATTTGACCTGCACCGATCAGCAGTAGTTCACCAAATGAACCGATGTTTGTGTGGATCCAGGGTCCAGAGGTTCATCCTCTGCTTAGCTTCATTTCACATTCTGATTTGATGATTCTTTCATTAATGTTCATCACCCTCCAGGACCCATGTGCTGATCTGTAGAACACTGAGCTGGACATCAGCTATTAAAGACCAAGACGCACTGTGGCCCCATGAAGCCATCACTGTTTGTGCGTAGGACACAAACTCATGGAAGCAGGTGTGAGGACGTCCCCGCTTCAGTCTCTGCAGGAGCACGACTCGTCTCCCTCTTTGTCGTGTAGCCAAGGAGGTTGTTTTCAGCGCTGACCTGACGCTTTATCACAGCGGAGCAGAGGCAGGTGGAGCAGCTGATAAGACGAGCACATGGAGGATTCCTCCTCTGCACCACTCAGAAAACAAGGAATATCCACTTCCTGTTTTTAGCTCCACACATTCTCCCTCCTCCTTTAATCCCATCAGCGATAATGACTGTTCAACGTGGCAGAAGCTGTGAAGACAAAACTGTAGACAAAGGATCTCCGTATAAACTGAATCCTTGGAAAAACAGCCTTAAACAGATTTAAGGTTTCTGGCTCAGCTTCAGCTCCAGCTGCTCTGGATGCAGTGACACAATTGTTACGGAGCCTGAGCCAAACAAATGTGATTCCCTTCAGCTGCAGCTTTGTTTCCTGTGATGCCACTTGTGTTACACAGCAGACTGTGGCTCAGCGCTCTCCATACCAGCTCTGTTTCTGACTGAGAGGGACCAAATCTGCCTTGTCAGTAAAACCGCTGTTTACGTTTGAGGACACACATCTGTCTCATTGCCCATGTCTGCCGATGAGGCTCTTGGCTCCCACCAGTGATTATCTGGGCTCCACCTCATGGGCAGCACATGAATAGACCTGAGTGTAGTTTGAGCTGATCTGCTGATCAGAGAGAGCAACGCTTGTCCTACCGTTTGGGTCGTCATCATTGTTTCAGCTCGGTGCCGATGGGACACTTGGTTTTCAGCCTGACAGTCGCCTCCTTTGGCTGACCCCCCGTTGGGCTTCAGCTGGAGGAGGAACCGTGGATGTTGAACCAGGGACCTCTGTCCGGCTTCCGACCAGCTGTGACACTGCTTTAAAACCTGAGTTTTAAAACCTGAATCATTGACGACGCGTGGCAGCTGGCAGAGCTCCTGAGCGTGTAAAGGCAAGGAGACAGATGGCGTTTTCATTTAAATGATTGAGCCGACATCGCTCCTGGCTTTTGGAACCTTCACCCTAAAATCCTTAAGGATTTGTGAAGCGAAAGGCACCAGCAGCAGCCATTCATCAGGTTTTAGTACAATTCATATGCTAAGTATGGGAGCACTCACCTGCTGGGAGCTTGCTTCATCACAGCGCTGGTCAGAAAGCTCAGCATGAAGTGGACACGTTGAGGATGCTGATAATGTGGAGACAGGCATATTAGAGGCTGTTTGGCCACGGTGAGAATCAAAAGACAAATACAAGCAGTGGGCCGACTCAGGCTCTTTATCCCGAGCATCCAGGTTATCAAGCTGGCTTTCTGGCAGCACAGAGCGCCTGAGGAGAGTCTGGTTAATGGTGGGAGCTGATAACATCCAGGATCATTTTTTTTACTTCTTTCTCAAGCTTAGCCCCTGGCTCCAGAACCAAACACCCATTCAGCCTGGTCTTTGTAGATTGTGTATCTGACTTGGTCCCCAGTACTGTGTAATGGATTATCTCTGGGTCACAGTGGCACTTAAATTCCTCCCAGTCCAGTCGAATCCTTCAAACATAAACCAACTGTCGGTTAAAATCAAAACCCCAGCAAGTTGAACCTTGTCTTCTCTGCCGACGGTTCCTCACGTAGTTTCTGTTGCCCTGGTTGTTGCAGGGCTGATGCATCGTCTCAGTAGTTTGACTTTAAATGCGATGGCCGTCTCTCCTGTAAAACCCTGAAGTGGCTTCAGTCTAAACACTGAACGTCTGCATAAACGCGTTGCATGATGAGAGCAGAGCTGTGATCTCTGCAGAGATCAGTCATTGACGTTGCACTAATGGAGTCTTCATTAGTCATTAGCAGGAGTCAAGCTGTGCAATAAATCAATGAGACCTTTTCTTCCATAATGAGAAGAGAAACTCCCTGTTTGACATCGGTGATGCAGCAGAGGCTCCGATCACATCATCAGCGTCATCGACCCACCGCGATCTGTACATGTTGGTAACCTCTATCCTGTGTTTCCTTCCAGGTGGAGGACATGCGGTGGCCTCGGGGGGAGCAGGACATCCCCACCTCCGTCTGCAGCCTGCCCTGTAAGACGGGGGAGAGGAAGAAGGTGGTGAAGGGCATGGCCTGCTGCTGGCACTGCGAGCCCTGCGAGGACTACCAGTACCAGGTCGACGAGTTCACCTGCAAGGTCTGCACCTACAACATGAGACCCACGGCCAACCGCTCGTCCTGCCAGGCCATCCCCATCGTCAAGCTAGAGTGGCACTCTCCCTGGGCTCTGATCCCCGTTTTCCTGGCCATGCTCGGCATCATCGCCACCATCTTTGTCATGGCCACGTTTATCCGGTACAATGACACTCCCATCGTCCGAGCGTCCGGCCGGGAGCTCAGTTACGTTCTTCTGACGGGGATATTTCTGTGCTACATCATCACGTTCCTCATGATCGCAAAGCCAGATGTTGGCGTGTGCTCGTTCAGAAGGATTTTTCTGGGTTTGGGAATGTGCATCAGCTACGCCGCCCTCCTCACCAAAACCAACCGCATCTACAGGATCTTCGAGCAGGGGAAGAAGTCAGTGACGGCGCCCAGGCTGATCAGCCCCACCTCGCAGCTGGCCATCACCTCCAGTCTCATTGCCGTGCAGCTGCTGGGGGTGCTGGTCTGGTTCGGCGTGGATCCACCTAACACTGTCATAGACTACGATGAGCAGAAGAACATGAACCCGGATCTGGCACGAGGAGTGTTGAAGTGCGACATAACGGATCTTCAGATCATCTGCTCGCTGGGTTACAGTATCCTGCTGATGGTCACATGTACTGTTTACGCCATAAAGACCCGCGGGGTCCCGGAGAACTTCAACGAGGCCAAGCCCATTGGGTTCACCATGTACACCACCTGCATCGTGTGGTTGGCCTTTATACCCATCTTCTTTGGCACAGCGCAGTCGGCAGAGAAGGTAAGAACCTGTGCAGCCCTCAGCTCCATTGGGAGAAAAGATGTGCCTGAATCCTGGTGCTGGAGCAGTGGATATGTGATGATGATGCGCCTCTCCATCTGGTTCTCAGTCAAACTGGGGTTTGTTGCTGAATATGCATTTTCTCCAACCATAAGTCATGAATGACACCAGGGTCCAGCTGCTGTGACTTGCTGCTTCCGACAGGAGGCTGCTACTTGTTCAGCCAACACTCAGCTGTAATGTGATGATGGTGAGCCGTTTCCTTAGCTTTTATCATCAGCCACTCACTGCAGTTACAAATCACCAAATAGCAGAAACCGTGTCAAGTGGAGAATTACTGCGTCACTGTTGTGTCCCACTTTGTCAGCGTGAAGGCTTCCAAACGAGGCCCATCTGCCACTGGAAAATAATCTCCTTCTGATTTGTGCATAGATGAAAAAGGTTTATAGCAAAGTGCGTGTGGCAAATGAAAGGAGGAAGATAAAACAGGCAATTAATGGGACCTTGTTTTATTTTACAAGAGCAGGATCCCACATGGCTGCTGGAATGTCGCTTCGACAGAAACGTGTGTATCCTATCAACCGCCAGCGGTTTTTCTTATCGGACTTTTGGTACTGATGAAGCAGTTACGACTGTAATGCTGAGGTGCTGAACTGTGAGTCCACCAGGGAGTTTGCTCAGAAGACTGAGTGTTCGGCAACTTTAGAAAACGCTGCTAAACCACTCTCACTGTGCTGCTGCTGTGACTGTTGATGTATCAGTGACGTCAGGCATCGTCAAGGCTGTTTGTGTAGCTTTGCTCTGTTCTGAGTCATTGTTGTCCTGAGGATTTGGTTTCTGTCTGATGTGGAGCTCTGGGATCCATTGGGATCGATCAGGTTTTCGTGCTGGTTGAAGCAGACCTTGGTTCTGTGTAACCACCAACAATTATGTCTTTCTCACGTCAGTGGATGTAGCGGAACGTGTAAAAGTGCTGACATGTGGTTGTGTTGAACGTTTTGCTTTGCAGCAAAAGAAGCCTGTGCACATTAGTATCCACCCAACAGCTGCTGTGCTGACTCTGAAGGCTTTTCTGACAGAAAAAGTGTGGAACTTCCAAACTTAGCAGCTTTTCCTTATGCGATGAAGCAGCAGAGTGAACCTAAGTATCCTGCTAATGCTATGATTGTGGTGTGGCTGCAGAGCTGTAGACTCAACTGAAGGCACAGATTAGGAGCTTCGACTCACCTCATCCCTGCTGTTATCACTGTCCCAGGTGAGACTGGACTAGTCGGCTGCACAGCTGCATCCTCCTCATCAGAGTTTAATAAGGTCATGTGAATTCCATAAGGCAGCGAGATGCAGGACATGATGTGTTGTTGGAAGGATGAAACCCGGTCTGGACATTAGACGTCTGTGGGCAGTCCAGAGATGCAGTAGGAACGTATGACGTCTGAAGTTACTGCTGTTCAGAATTTTTAACCTTATACAGTAAGGTTATTAATCTGGTTTCTAAGCCTCCAACCTTTCCACTTTATCTCCACTGCCAACAGAAGTGTTTGCACAAACAACCACCTGCTAGTGCAGCTTTTGTAGCATCAAATAAAGCAGAGGGATTAGCCTCTGTGTGCTTAACACTGTCCCATTCTCATATTGATAAAAGCAGTTTCTTGCAGCCTGAAGAGGGATTTGCTGTATCTAAACGTAGCAGAGTTAAACTGTGTATTCTCTGATATGAATGCAGCGGGTGAATCCTTTAGGATTTAGCTCTGAAACAATAAGCTTTGAGTTCAGGGTCCTAGGTGACGATGGAGGCGAAAGCAAATCAGCTTTCTGCAGCCTTTATCCAGCCACCGACGTCTCTGTTAAAGTTGGAGGCTAGTTGGGTCCTTGGGATTACCTGGGACAGATCACACGGATGCCCACTGATCCATTTGGGTCAAGCCACTGCAAAATGACAAATCAGATCATTACACAAATAGAAGCTGATAGCACGAATGGTTCTGACTGTCACTGGTGTCGGTTCTGATGATGATGTGCAAATGTCATCTGCTGTTTTAGTGGTCAGTGAACGACCAGTTGCTTGTTTGTGTCTCGCGGACATTTTGATAAATAAGTCGGCAGATGAAGCGTTTCTTTCGGCACACAGAGCCTTTCTGGCCTCAGGGCAAACCGCCAAGGTCAGACAGCAAAGACTTGCTGCTGTCATCCAGCCCAAAGTGCCTCCTCCCATGCTAATCGAAGTCCTGTCCTCCTCCTGTATTTGTAATGCTGATATCATTTCTTTTCAGCTTAATTACTGATGTGATATTAATAAAGGATGAGTCTGTTCAGAGGAGCATCTTCCTTCTCACAAATACAAACTACAGAGATGCTTCTTTAGTCAACTCGTGTCCATCAGACTCTGGCTTCTATGTAATATCTAAGGCATCTAATAAATAGCTAAAATATAAAGACCTTCTGCTTTTGTTGCCATGGCGACTGGGCAGCGGCAGCACCTCACAGGAAGGAGGTCCACTAGGTTCACATCCACAGTTGGACTGTTCAGTCTGTGTGAATGCGATAGTTGTGTGAACAGAGCGACTGGCACCAGTGGACTTTTAAAACTGAGCTGTCAGTGGCTCTTAAACTCCAGAACCATCAGGAACTGAAGGGAGAAATGTCTTCCGTTAAGATCTAGTTAAAAACAGAACAACAAGCACGTCAACAACCTGCATCTAAACCGGTGCCAGAGGTCAAGAGGCTCCAGCACACTATCACGCTATAAGAGCAGACGTCCAGAAGCTTCTAACTAATAACTAAGACTAGAAACTAATTAATAACCACTAACAACTAACACTAACGATTAACAATAACTGACGAATAACAACTAACAATAATTAACAACTAACGATTAACAATAACTAACCACTAACAACTTACATCTAACATCTAACGACTAACAACTGTAAAACGAATGACTAACCTTGTTCAAGAAGATGCAGGTAACGCTAAATCATGAAGGACGATATGTCTCGTGTTTTTGGACTCTGAGCTGGAGGATCTGACTGAACCATGTGCAGAGAAGCGATTCATATTTTCTCTTCTGCAGAATGTTTTAAATTGAACAGGGGCAAGATCAGATATAATAAAGAACTTAAAGCTAAAGGTTGACCTTTGACCTCTCCAACAGGCTTCAACATAAATCACCACGACACCGTCAGTGTCTCCAACCTATTGATTATTAAATAACAAATACAATTGTTCAGGGACCTGGCCAGAGTTTGCAGTAGAGTTTCTGTTGGGAGTTGGGATTAAACATTTAACGGCCTTAATATTGATTGCTTTTGTGCATAAAACCTATGTGCCCCCAAATATCATCCTGTCTGTCAGCGTCAACACTAGTTAATGTAGACATTTATAGAATAGGAGATTTCCTATTAGTAGCTGAACACAGTGTCAGGAGGTTTGCTTCTCCTTCACTTCCGCCTGTTTTTTACAAATATGGACTGCGTCTGCGCAGTAGCCGAGCGGGACCGTGTGTGCGGGTGTTAATGCTGCAGGTTCTGCACAGGAGCGGAAATAACAAAATAAAAGTGGTCTGACATGAAGGCGGGCGTGAAACGAAGTTTACCACCAACGTGTCACTAAAACAGGCATTTAAAGGAGAAGACACTGTGTTCAGCTACTAATAGGAATTCTCAAGATTAAACCACAGACTAATGCTGATGCTGAAGACAGGATGTACATTGGTTGTGAGCAGGTTCTAAACCAGGCACATCGCTACAATGTTGCTGACATTCTACAGATAGGTTGAACCGGCAGGAAATGGGGGCTGCAATGAGCTGTTGTTTTCAGGAAGAAAGAGTGTCTCCAGTCCTGCAGTGTCCAAGCAAAGCAGTTAACCTCAGGGTTTTGTAATGGCTGGAATGAAAATAAGTAGAGAGAGCAGTAGCTGATGTAGAAGTAAATGGAGAGTCAGTAACAGGGGATGCGGTGCCCTCGTAGGCACAATCAGATGTACTTGACCCTGTGAAACATGTCCACCATCTTATGCTTGTCCGTAACAACAACGATGCCAGATTTAATTACTGTAGGCAGATGGGAAGAAGTCGATTTGTTTTCCATGATTTTTATAGTGCTACAGAATTTTTGGGGCTTTGAACCATTGGCAAGTAGTTGTTGTGTAAAGAAAGTTGTTTTTTTATACCTGATTGATTGAGTACATTTCTTTCTGGAGGATTGCCAGTCAGACACTTTGTTAGAGATCTTTGCTATACGCCAGAGGTGGTGTTTCTGTCTAATGAGTTTAGAGAGATCTGAGCTGATCCAATGACTGTTACGATTTTTTACTCTGATTCTTTTAATGGGAGCATGTTTATCCAAAATCACAGTAAATGAAGCTTTAAAATATGTCCATGCAGCTTCTATATTGGTGATAAGACCAAGTCAGTGCCACGCAAATTGAGTAATATCGTCTAAAAAAGCAGTTTCATTGAAGTTTTTTAAACTATGCACATGACAAAAGTTCCTTGAGGAAGGGCGCTCAGTTGAGTGAGTCGTTAACGACTCATTCCTGTTTTCTGTCCTGCTGACTGAGCTAAGCAGCTGCTGCCATGTGGCGAGAGAAGGTACTGCATGGACCTGAACGAGTCGTTCACTGTTCCACAGTGGCGAATCAGTTGGGTGACAACATTCCATTACGTCAGATGTAAACAGGAAGACGATAAAGTCATGCAGAACTTTATATCGTATTTATTTTATAATTGCCTGCAGCAGCTAATTAGGCGATGATCCGATCAGCATGTTGATAGCTGAATGGTAATGTCGGGCACGTCCTTGTGCCACATCTTAGGCGAGATGTTTAGCCGAAACGTTCATGGGCTAGGCAACAGCACCACAACGTAGTGGCAGACCTTCAGATCTCCAAAGTTGTCCACAATTTATCCACGGATAATAAAAAGCCAGGGAAGTAAAAAATGAAGTGGGAGAGAGACAAATGGCAGAAGAAAACTGTGGAGCAGTACAATCAAACATACGCAGGTAGGAGGCAAGTCAGAGACGAGTCGACTTTTTCACCTGGGGTGATAATTTTATTAGTAAAGTAGTTCATAAAGTCATTGCTGCTGAGATTTAGGGGCTAGTTTGCTCAACACAGTTATAACCCTTAGTCAGACTGGCTACAGTGCTGAAAAGAAACCTAGGGTTGTTTTTTTTTCCTCAAGGGAAAGGAATAATGTTTTTCTAGCAGTATGAAGTGCTCAAGGGAAGCACACAAACAGGAAGTGACCTCACAGGGAAAACAACAAATCAAAAGGGATGTGGAGAACAAAACCCAAACACGTCCTAACGATTGTCACATCGTTAAAGAACTGATGAAGAATGTAAATTTTAATCGGTGAAAGGAGCCAAGAAATATCATAAACTTTTTATGAACAGCAGCTTCATGACGGTTGTCTGATTCAAATGAAGCACCCATTGCTTTGGCCTCTGAATCAGTGTGATAGATTGTAATTAATTATTATTTAAAGTTTTCCTGTACATGTTAATATGACACAAAACTGAAGCTTTAAAAATCCAGATCCTCAGTTAAATGTTGGGTTGGGTGGATGATAAATGTTCTGTTCTTGTTTTCAGATCTAATCTGGTTCCTGTTTCTTATCTCCATTTGCTGTGACTTCTATTATTACATCCGATCCTTGACCCCAACATGACCCACACGCTGGAATATTACATCCGTCATCTGCTGTCGGAGCAGGACTTTGTTCAATCGGGTCCATGAGCGCAGGTTCCTTTATGGAAATTCACTCCAACATCCATAAAGCATAAGCAGAGCTGGTGGAGCTGCTGCAGGAACCACTGAGCCATAAAATCCTCTGAACCTTCGGCTGCTGCTTCAATATTCTAATGTCGTCTCAAGGCTTTACTCAAATTACAGAGGCTGCTGAATTTAGAGCAGCATGGATTCATTAGGAAACAAACAGCTGGAAGTAATCCGCAGTGTTTGACAGTGACAGACACATGCCTGAACGAAACATTTGGGTCAAAAGTCAATGCTAAATTTACTTTAAGCGTTTTTGGGTTTTTTTGCCCAAGACAAACAAGGAATTGCATCCGGTCTGACTCCGTCTTTTCATACCAACAGTAATTATTTACATATGAATTAAAGTTATATACATACATTATTTGCATAAAGTAAAGAATAGAAAGAATAGGAAGTTAGAATAAAATAAATTAAAATTGCACCACACATGTTTTTACTAAGTCCTATCTCTGTGATGGAGTTAAGCTCAGAAACAGCCTGGGGGAAGAAGCTGACTCTGTGTCTGGTGGTTCTGGTGGCCGTGGTTCTGTGACGCCTGCCAGAGCAGAGGAGCTGTTTCGGTTTATGTGCAGGATGTGTGGGGTCAGCAGTGATGCTGACAGCCTGTTTCCTGAGTCTGGACCAGTACAGATGTTCGATGGAAGGGAGCTCAGTCCCGATGATCGTCTCTGCTGACCGGACCACCCTCTGCGGTCTGTGTTTGTCCTGTTTGGAGGCTGAACCAAACCACACAGTGATGGAGGTGCAGAGGACAGACTGAAAGATGGCCATGTAGAAGATGGTCAGCAGCTCCTGGGTTCCTTGAACTTCCTGGGCTGTCTCAAAGTACAACCTCTGCTGGGTCCTGGGTTCAAATTCCCGGAGCGGACCGGGTGCCTTTCTGTGTGGAGTTTGTATGTTCTCCCCATGTTCTCGTGGGTTCTATAATGCATGTCCTTGGACCGTGGGAGAAAGCCGGAGAACCTCCCACAATCCAAAGACATGCATTAGGTTGATTAGTCACTCTGAATTGCCTGTAGGTGTGACTGTGTTTTTGAATGGTTGTCTGTCTGTGTGTTGCCCTGCGATGGACTGGTGACCTGTCCAGGGTGTACCCTGCCTCTAGCCCAAAAACGCCTGGGATAGGCTGCCTGGGATGTCTGTCTGTCTGTCTGTCTGTCTGTCTGTCTGTCTGTCTGTGGGGGGGGGCACTTCAGGTCCTGGTAGATTGTGGACCCTAGGAACCCTAGGGGTCAGCATTAGACATTGTGTTATTGTGGATGGTGGGGGAGCAGGTCTGTATGTATATGCATTTGCTAGCCTCAGGGTGTGGCGATGATGCAAAGAGAAGCAGCGTCCAGTTGGAGCCGTGGGACTCCTGTCCATCCCAACTGGGAAGAAGGGCCGTTAGCAGCTGATTTACTTCAGGAGCAGTTTTCCGTGTGTCTTATGAGAACCTCCAGATCTTTAATCTTAAAATTGCTGGTAGATTAAAGCTCCAGAGTAAATCCTACCCTGTGTTTCTGATAGTACAGTAGATGTTCAAGGTGGTTGGTAGATGAATCATCCATTTCGCCCAGGGATGCCCAACCTTTTTTGAACAAAGATCTACTTTTAAATTTGTCAGTGTCCCAGGATCCACCAGACCAAACATAAAGCCAATTACTACTCATACTTGCATATTTATTATGCATGAAATAAAACTGAAAAGTAGTCTCTAATATTCCATATATATTAAAAACATAGTTTAATTAAAGTTAGAATGGAGCTATTTCTCTACTTTAGTGGGACCTCTGGCACTGGGAGGAGGCAGCTAGTTTCTCATAGTTGGGGCAGTAGGAGCTGGTTGCAAGCCATAAGCAGGCAGCAAGTGGTCATCAGATGTACAGAACGTACTTTGACTTAATGATATTCATGTGGGGCGGCATGGTGGTGCAGTGGCACTGTCGCCTCACAGCAAGAAGGTTCTGGGTTCGATTCCCGGAGGCGGCCCTGGTGCCTTTCTGTGTGGAGTTTGCACGTTCTCCCCGTGCTTGCGTGGGTTCTCTCTGGGTTCTCCGGCTTCCTCCTCCCACAGTCCAAGGATGTGCATTAGGTTGATTGGACTCTCTCCATTGCCGGAAGGTGTGAGTGTGTGTGTGTGTGTGTGTGTGTGTGAATGGTTGTCTGTCTATGTGTTGCCCTGCGATGGACTGGCGACCCATCCAGGGTGTACCCTGCCTCTCGCCCATAGTCAGCTGGGTTAGGCTCCAGCACCCCCGTGACCCCGCATTAGGGAATAAGCAGTACAGAAAATGGATGGATGGATATTCATGTGAGAGAAAGCACACTGACACAGATAGGTTGATTCGAAAAGCACTGTCAAGTTGAAAGCACATGTTCTAAGATTGTGATATTTTTGTTCAGGCAGTAAGTCTTACGTCATGCCAGGTGTTGCTCTGGATTTTATCTTAATGTCATTTTGCAGTGTGAGAATCTCGTTCTCAACAGCAGAATTATCCAAATGGAAAAGTAAAACAATTTTTGAGACAATACTATCCACACCCATACATGGACCCAAATGGAAACAACTGGCAACAGGCTTCAATGGATGCAATGGATGCGTGATTTCCACCACCTTCCAGCGTCCTGTATTCCCATCTAGCCTTGTTATCTTGGACCTTGCTACTGACCACCGGCACCGATTCTGTCTAGCCCCTAGACAGAATCTGTCCCTATCTTGATCCTGTCTGGTAACGACCCTGCACACTAGCTTGACGACGACCCTGCCTGTGACGGAACGGTACTGTAATACTGAGCTCTTTTGGTTAAGGAACCCTGCCTGTCCACGACACAGATTCTGTTTGATCCTATGTACTACCCTGCATGATCTGAACTTTGTCTCTTGGAATAAATCCTCATTTACTTTCGCCAAGTGTGTCTGAGCTGTGCATGTGGGTCCAGCGTCTAGTATATCCTGACAGTGACAGTGTAATAATTGCACGTCCTTAATGGCAGCCATGATACAGTATGGCTTAAAGTCGCTGAGTGCATCTGCAGCCATAAAAAAGGCTTCTTTCACAACTTCGCCATCCTTAAAAGACTTCTTGTGTTTTGTAGAACGCAACTGACGCGATAAGAAGCTATAGTTGCAGCCTTGCCCTTGGTGTTTGGCCTGGTAAGAATGGACTGCTGTGCTGCTAACTGCCCCTTCAATTCCCAGACTTTCTGGGTGCGTAGGGCTTTTGTGCACAGTCTTGAAATGCCGCTCCAAATTGCCCTTGTTCGGTAATTGCCCTTGTTCGCTAAGGCCACGCTGACATTGCAAATAAGAGAGATGGACCTCGAACTTGAATAAACAAAAAAAGAATCCTCTTCCCATTCCCAATGAAAATGATCTGTTTTCGTTGTTTTGGCTTCTGCCATAGTTGCGTTTTACTCTGCTGAAGTCTCAGCTTTCTCCACACTTAAACAGCGAGTCCCTGCTAATTACAGTATTAGCAGCAAGTCACTGCTAATACTGTAATAAGTACAGTTAGGTGCATCTGTCAGTAAATAGCGCAAATATTTAAGAACCAATTAAAACCTATGAAAGCTAAATCTCATTACTTCATTGGACTATCAAGCAAAACCTCATCGTCCCTCGCAGTTTCGGCACACGCTACAGCACAGCGCTGCTTAAGTCATTAAGTCATCTTGTAAGGTTAAATAAATTTTATTAATTATTTAATTAATTAATTAGCGTTTTTTTACTTTTTTTTACTTTGTCGTGTATTTTCTCTTTTCTTCAACCACGACAGAGATTTCACAAGAACTCAACTTTGAAGTTTAAATCAATAGCATACAAATTTATTATACATGACAAATTAAATCAATCAGATAACGATTACAAAAGAGTAATAACAAGAGAGGCAGAGACCGAATTCACCTGCTTGTTCCTCTGCAGAGAGAACCGAGAGGTCGGAAAAGGTCCGCTGTGTGCTACCAGCGGACCCTCTGCGAAGCGCTCTGAAAACCCCAGCCTGTGAAGGCCTGCTTTTAACCACCACCTAAAGTCTTTCCACATGTCCAAATAAGGCTACTTGGAAAGTCCTGGCGCTGGGCCGTGTTATCTGTCCGGCTCCCAGATCCATCTGGCCCAGCTTCAGCTGGGCTCTATGTATTTCTCTCATAAGCAATGATCAATTTTACTACTAAAAGTAAATGTAAATGATAAATATACTACAACTTGATATGTAATGAGATGAGATGTGGAAACGGTAAAGACAGAAAGGGCATATCAGAAGGCAATTGACTCTGTCGATCAACTGGTTGGGCACCCCTGATTTAGTCTCATCCTGCTACAGCATCTTAGTCTCTAATGTCCAGGAACTGAATCAGATCAGGTCTTGTTTAGCTTCTCAGTTACTTCTCTCTCTTCTCTTACTACATTCTACATACAGTAATGTCTGAGTCAGTGGAAGCTCCTGGTGTGAAGAGAATGTGAACCAGCTGGAGTTCAGAACAGAAACATGTGGGTTAACCTTCCAGCATCGCTCTTAAAAAACAAGCTACAGGCTCGGAGCGGCACCAGAACCTCAAGTCATTGACTGTGTGACTGACGCTGTTTCAGATGTGTGTCATAACATGCTTGTTTCCCCACAGCTCTACATCCAGACCACCACGCTCACCATCTCCATGAACCTGAGCGCGTCCGTGGCCCTCGGGATGCTCTACGTGCCCAAAGTCTACGTCATCATCTTCCACCCGGAGCTCAACGTGCAGAAGAGGAAGCGTTCCTTCAAAGCCGTGGTCACGGCTGCCACCATGTCGTCCCGGCTCTCTCACAAGGCCAGTGACCGGCCCAACGGCGAGGCCAAGACGGAGCTGTGCGAGAACGTCGACCCCAACAGTGAGTAGAGTGTGAGACCAACTGTGAGAACTTGATTTTGGCCTTTGAATGAGCAAAATGTGCAGCTGGCGCCCAGTTGTCCTGTCGTCCTCGCCTCTGAGGCTGAGGTTCAGAGACTTGTTCAGTCTGAATCGAAATGAATCACATCCTCTTGATTTTTCTTAATCAACACATCACCACTGCATAAACAGCTAATACTGGTGTTGAAGCCTTTGCTTTAGGATCAAAGAAGCCTGAACCAGCTTTAATGACTGTGGCTTTGTTTAACCACATGGTCTGTGCCTCACTTATGTCACTTCAACCTCCATAAAGGGCATCACGTAACTCCCTCTGTTCTCTGGGACTACTTACCAAATAATGTTTTTCTCCCCCTGACAGGCTAATTTCATAATTTATCAGAGGTAAGAGCAAATTAATCTTCTGCTTCTGCTTTGCTGTCCTGACCTTGATCCATTTTTGTCTGGAGGTTTGAGGAGAGAGAGATGAGAGGGGAGAGTGGCAGGAATGTTAAGTGGACGTCCTCGACTCTTTATCATCATCTTTCAATTGACTCGTAACTTTTACGAGGTGGGAGAGGAGAGCGTAATATGTTTGAGTGGCAGATTGACAGCTTCTCCACAGAACCTCAGGGTTCACTGCAGGTCTACTGGAAAGCCCAGAACCTGGTCCTGTCTGACCCTGTAATAAGCGGCTTGTCCGATGTGATGCGTTCAAATTGTTTCCAAAACATTTAAGGACCAAGTGACTGGACGGCTGTGCTGTATCACCCCCCCCCCCACTCCTCTTCCTCCTCCTCCTGCTCTGTCCTCTCTGCTGACAACAAGGCGTCTGTCTCTCCATTTTTCTGACTCCAGCTGTTTGTAAAAGGCCGAATCTGTCTGATTTGACTTCTCTAAGGCCTCTGCCTCCTCCAAAGGCTGCTTTCAGACCCAACAAAGGCTCTCTCTATCTCTGAAACAGGCTCACACAAAGGATCCTGACACTGTGCCTGCATTAGTGACTTACTTCTGCTACTTCAGGTTCTCAGAGGATTAGTCTCAGTAGCACCTCCACCAGCGTACCTCGCTTCTCCATAAGGTCTTTTTGCCTGTGAATATAGAATCCAACGTTAGGTAGAAACGTCTGACACGTGGAGACTCTGACTCTCATTCATCACTGACACATCAGTTAATCCGGCATAACTGAAGCCAGAGCTAGAACCTGGTCGCGGTTCTGAGTCCATTTCATACTGTATATGCATGTGCCTGTGATGCTCTGCGTTCCGTTCCAACCTCTCACCCCATCACTGCTGAGTGGTTGGAACAGACCTGCTGTCATTCCATCTCCATCATTGCTGCTGCTGCTGCTGCTGCTCCGTCTGTGCTGCCTTCACTGACCCTGATCCCAGCTATGTGCACGTCCTCCTTTTCAGGTCCTGCAGTGAAGAAGAAATTTGTGAGCTACAACGACCTTGTGATCTAACCATGCGACAGACTGGAGACAAAGGAGAGGCCCACGTCTCCACGAAACGGGATGTGGACTCATTGCCCACCACAAACTGAAGCAGCCTTGTGGTCAGAGAAACAGAAGAAGGTGAAGGACCGTTTCAAAAAAAACAAACACAGGATGCATGAGCGCAGCCTCTGGGCTGAGGAGCTGATGTCCAAGCATCTGTGCTCGTCCAAGGAGCCTCCTCGTCTCGTCTACTTCCAAACTGCTTCCTGTCGACCTGTCTGTGCTTCTTTATGGCTTCTGTGTCCCAATCCTTTGTTGTCCTTTTCATTTCCTTGTTTATTATGTTGATGAATCTGTTTTGCTTTGCGTCTTGGATGCATAGAGTCTTTCCTTAAAGCCATATTTCTCACTTTGCTCACGCCGACACCTGGAATCTGCTTTTTGTCACAGACAGATCCTCCACCACTGCGTCCACTGTGATGTGGTTCACACTCAGGGCTGCGTTTCCTCCATTCAGCCTCGTTAGTCTCACAAATGTTAAAAAGCAGCAAACGGGGAGGTCTTGTTTGGGCCCAGATGAGTCAGAACCAGTTAAGTGATGTTGTGGTAATTTCTGCCTGCATGAACCTTCATCTTCCACCTTCCACAGTCTAGATCTGGGATTTGACTCACAAAAGGAATGTACATAAAGTGGTTGTTGAGCCTAAGTCAGGTGGTAAAAACCAGATTCCTCCTCAACAAACAAGAGATGTTTGCACATACATGACCAGTGTTTTGTAGGTGTGACAATGATAATGATGATGATGATGATGATGATGATGATGATGACCCTTAACTGTGTTGTAGCCAACTTAAGAGAACCTAACGGGTTTGACTCGTGCTGAGGTTGTTCATGCATGCCTGATATGTTCGATGTTGAAAATGAAAAAACGAAAACAACGCTCGGTTCCACTTGTCTGCTCTGACGTCTCCTAGTTCTGTTCTTTACTGTCCACTTCCTCTGACGCGGCTTTAAGCGGTTTCTTATTTTCATGGAAACTGTAGGAAATGGAGAAAAATATGAATCTATATTTAAGAAAACAAAACCCTTGTAAAAAGGAAGCATGTATGTTTTCTACTGTTTGTACCTGGTACCTTCATGTTGCCCTGCTGCTTCTGTGCCAATGTTGTGGGAGAGATTTACATTTGGCCACTCATGCAACTATTTTGTGGTGTTGTCTAAGAATGTATCAACATGAAATAAAACAAGTCTTTGGTTATTTTTTTTATATATTTCCTGAGCAGAGAGTTGTTTGGTGTCTGTGTGTCTTAGAAGCTTCTTCACTGTGGGAAATGTTTGATGTGGAGAGAATGAGCGCCTCCAAAGTGAAGCCGGTTCATGAACGACTTCTTTGAAGTTTCACACACGTTTCAGTATTTTAGAGCCTTTAGATCAGGGGTGTCAAGCATACGGCCGGAAACGGATTTAATCCGTCCGATTTTGTAAAGTATAAAAATTAGCTGCAAATTTTCAGTAAAATAAACTGCTGTTCCATTTGCGTAGCAATTGTGTTAAGCAAGCAAACTGTTTATACCAGGACAGAGCAAGTAGTTCAAGCAGCAGCCAGTCTGGATGAGCTACTTTGCTTTTCCTGCTATACTTATTACGGCTTCTGCTTTTTATTATGTGCCTTGGCACCGTCTTTGCCCCAAGATGTCAGAAAGAAAAGTGCACGGAGTGTTCAAAGAAAAATGGTCCTCGTCCAATTTATTCACGGAAGTGAATGGGAAAGTTCACAGCATGTTGCAGTGCTAAAGAATTTAACCTTCGTAACCTTCATGCCGACAAATACTTTCAAGGACAGCGGAGAAGACAGAAGGTGAATGAACTGATGGCGCCTGTGTTTAGTCTCAGCTGAGACGTCCGTGACGCTGCAGTGAAAGCTAGCTACCTCATTGCTAATGAAACGCAGTGGCTTCAAAACCATTTAGTGAGGGTGAATTTGTAAAAACATGCGTGTGTGTGCCAACATCAGCCTGACAAGAAACCCACTTATAGACAGGATTCCCGATCTTTCAGTGAAGTTGGACAGCGAGTTAAAGCAAAAAGTGAAGTCATTTAGATTTCAGTTGCAGTTGATGAAAGCACGAACATTACAGATGTTGCACAACTGGTCATTTTCATCCGCGGAGTCGATGACACATTGACCATCACCGAAGAGTTTGTGGAGTTAGTGCCGATGACGGATCAGAAGCTTATATTTCCATCGCGCTCGTGGGCTCGTGGACATGGTGGGAGTGGACTGGTCCCAAGTTTTTTGATCACCATTTACCATCTACCCGTCAGCATCCAACTTGAAATAAGAGACTTGCAGTGTGACTCGGAATTGAAGGGCACATTTGCCGCAGCTGGTTTGAACACGTTTCATCAGAATCTCCTGCCAGGTTACCTCAACTTGACAGCCCTGCAAAATTGTTGTGCTAAACTGCTGTGTAGATCTGCAGCCCTGACATCGAACTGCTGGCCTTGGGCCTCTGTCCATATTACCCAGAGAGTTTCCACACGTTATCGCTGTTTATATCCCCCTCCGCAAACGCGGCGTGTGACGTCATACAGACATTCGTCTCCAACCTGCAGTCCAGACATCCTGACGCTTTCTTTATGATCTCCGGTGACTTTAATCACACCAGCCTCGACAAGTCACTTCCCACTTTCACCCAGTTTGTGAGCTGTCCGACCAGAGGTGAGAAGACACTGGACCTGATGTGCGCTAATGTTTAGGATGTCTACTCTTCCACTACCCCCCGTGGGGAAAGTCTGATCACAATTTGATTCATCTGCCGCCACAACACACACCTCAGGTTCAAAGGCAGCCGCCACCATTAAAACTGTTAAAGGTGGACAGATGAGGACCGTGTTGCTCTGCAGAGCTGCTTTGAAGACACTGACTGGGAGGCTCTCTGTGAACCTCATGGGGAGGACATTGATGGACTGACAGACTGCATCACAGATTATATTGATATCTGTGTGGACGCCCATGTACCTGATAAACCTTTTCACTGCTTTACTCACAACAAACAATGGGTCAGTCGTGACATCAAAGCCACCCTGAATGAAAACAAGAAAGTGTTCAGGTCCCAGGACAGGGAGGCAGCTAGGAGTGTCCAGAGAGCTGTCAGTCAAAATCAGGGAGGGGAAGGAGGCTCACAGGAGGAGACTGGAGCCCAGACTTTAGAACACCAGGGAAGTGTGGAGGGGCATGAGGACCATCACTGGCTACATGTCCAGCAGCCAGGTGACCGAGGGGAAGGACAGGGCCAACGAACTTAATAACTTCTCGCTGCGACAGCCCCCTCCCCTCACATCCCCCACATGACCCGACCACCTCCTCTTCACAAATCATAACAGCAGATCTTGTCATCTCCAGAACTTCTCTGATGACTCTGCTATTGTAGGACGTATTCAGGGTGGTGATGTCACAGAGTACCAGGGAGTGGTGGACAGCTTTGGACTGGTGTGGACAGAACCACCTCCAACCGAACATCAGTAAACCTAAGGAGCTGGTGATTGACTTTAGGAAATCTGGGAGTGCTGTCACCGCTCTCACTATCAAAAATAAAGAGGTCGAAGTGGTGATTGAGTACAAGCACCTGGGAGTGTACTTGGAAAATAAACTGGACTGGAAAAAGAAATCCTCAGCTGTGAACAAAAGGCTCAGAGCAGGATGCACTTCCTGAGGAGGCTCAGGTCCTTTAACGTCTGCAGCTCCATGCTGAGGATGTTCTATGAGTCTGTGGGTCCAGTGTTCTATGCTGTGGTCTGTGGGGCAGCAGCATGAATGGAGCAGACAGTAACAGACTGGACAAAGTGATCAGGAGTGCTGGTTCTTTTCTGGGGGTGGAGCTGGACCCCCTTCATGCTGTAGCTGAGAGGAGGATGCTGGTCCAACTCCTCTCTATAGACAACACCTCCACCCCTACAGTGTGTGGCTGGACAGAGGAGCACCTTCAGCCAGAGGCTGATCCGTATTAGGTTCTCCACAGAACGCCAGCGGAGAACCTTCCTACCGGTGCCATCAGTCTGT